>NW_024062251.1:0-70821 GCF_006381635.1 Hibiscus syriacus | reverse complement strand
CGTATTTTTTTCAATTCCAAACACGAATTTTTTTTAATAAATCGGAACTGAACCGTCCACAGTATCGCAACTCATAACCTCAAAACCCAAAAACACACACTCAGTCCCATCTCCATCTCTCACTCTCTACGGCGAAATCCGCCCCATCTCTGAAGATTTCCGTCCCCATCGCCGGCGAAATCCCTCACAACCATTCACAGTCAAAAATCCCTCACAATCATTCAGAAATGGAAAATCAACCTCCGAGGGTTGTTTTTTTATTTTTATTTTGAAAATTTTGCATTTTAGGTTTTTCATATTGAGATGATGATAAGTTTACTGGTAATTTCAATAATAGATTAACCATTTCACTTAGATTTCTTATTAAATCATTCGATTGCTGCCAATACTGCTAAACTGTTTAGCCTGTGAAGTTAGTATTTGTCTTTGCTTTGTCTTTTGGTTAAAGTAATGCAAAGAAGAATAGTTTCGAGAATGAAAATCGCAACGCGAAATAACTACGCAACCGCAACGAGAATCGCAACGCGTTTCCAAAATCTCGCCCCGGTTACAAAAATCGTTTCGACAGCTTGGCGACTCCGCTGGGGACTTTTTAGAGAGTCAGGCCTATAGTCGTTAATTAATTATCTTTGCAAACGAAAGTTATAAGTTCGCTTTGATTTGGTTCTTGATCCCTTATTTGTTTGAATTGTTTATGTGCATCTTAATTTGTAATTTGGGTTAATGAGTAAATAGTTGTACTAATGTGTGATCTACATGTTTTCAGCTTTCTGACTTTCACTTTAGTCTATTGTTTCTCTTGGATCGAGGTAAAGGATTATGAGTTTCCCCACTATTGTTGTAAACCTTTAATATTTAGAGCACTCTAACTGTGCTCTGTCCCGTTAGGTAGGGGTGAAAGTTACGCTTACGTGAGAAAAATTATTTTTCTCCGCATGGGCTTTAGCTAGTAACCTCTGGGGTACATGCCTTATGTTTACGAGTGAAACATTGAGTTTCCTCGCATGGACATAGGGTAATGTATCCTCTCGAAATTGAACTTGATCCGTTTTAAGCCTATAATGGGCGAGGATCGAGGGTCTGGCAAGCCCAAGGGGGCACCAGCAAAGGACAATTCGAGGACCCTTTTAGAAATACTGAAACTCTGCCCATCTTATGTCGAATCTCTGTCCGCAGACACAAAGGGGAAACTCATTCTAACTTTTCCCTCGAATTTATTTTTTGCAAAAAAGTATGCGAACTAGAGATCATGTGGTTAGGTTTATTTTTCGAACAGGCATGTGAATTAGATACCATGCGGTTAGGATTTTTTATGAGTAACAAAACATGTGGGTAAATATCATGTTGGGTAGGATCTACTAAAGCATGATTCGGTAGATGCCATGTTGGGTAGATACCATGTGAATAAGGTTTAGGATGTATATATTTTCTATCTTCATGTTGTTTGTTTATTCTTTACTATTCATTGTATATACTAACACAGTTTTATTTTTGTTTGTGTTTATGTTTTATTTATTATTGCTGCATGCATCATCATTCATGAAGAAAGTGTTGATTCACAAGGTGGTCATAAAAGTAGAAGGCGGTCATAAAATGGACAAGAGCTTTCATACAAGGAATGGATAACGCGGAAGTGAGGTCATGGTCCGAAGAAACTCAGAGGAAGAAAGGCGACAGTTTGACTGAAGATTACATATCAGTACTACCAGAGGTTGCTCCGGTCAGTCTAAAGCAAAACGATTTGCAAGAGTTACGCGAAATTTGGGAAAGTTGGAATTCTGATGTGAAATACTCTTTCTGGCAAAAGTATGGTGACATCGCCCTTCTGTTGTATGTGAAAGTAAACGAACCCCTAATCAAAGCTCTCATCCAGTTTTGGAATCCCGCATATAGCTGCTTCACTTTCAACAAGGAAGACATGACTCCCACGTTAGAAGAATACACCTCCTTGTTTCATTTCGAGACGATACACTTGGACCGAATATACTCAAAAGCCTCAAGGACACAATCCTTTAAGAGCAAGCTCGCAAGGATTACTGGGATGGAGAGAAGGGGTTGCTGATCGAATCCAAAAGAAGGGAGAGTCCGATTGCTTCCCTTGGTCATGCCTCAAGGAGCTTATCGTCAAGCATAGCGATATCGAGAAGAGCATGGAGATGTTCGTCTTGGGAATTTATGGTTTGATGATTTTCCCGAAAGTTCTTTATCACGTGGAAGCCGCAGTGGTCGATTTATTCGAGCGTTGGAAAGGAAGGTAAACCATGTTCCTACGATTTTGGCCGAAACATTCAGAGCACTTAGTAGTTGCAGAAGAGCTGAGAGTAGCCGCTTCACCGGGTGTGTCCAGTTGCTTACTGTTTGGATACGCAGTCACTTCTGGAAAATTGACCAAGTATAGTCGACGGTTTTCTACGGCCTATTCACCCTTAAAAGATTTCCTCACTAAAGAGTGGCCAGAGCATCTCACCAGGAAGGATTGGGTTTCACTCTTCAGAAATTTACAGGAGCATATATAGTGTGGCGTGTCCCCTGGTTAGATTTTGTGGATATGTTGTACAAATGCGGGATTCCGATTGGGTAACCCTATTAGGGTTATGGGGTGGAGTAGGTTATGCGCCACTGATGGTACTGAGGCAATTTGGGCACGTCAATTCATCCCAGTACATCCGGTCTGAAGGCATCTGAATTTGTGTACTGTGGAGATCACTACAAGAAGATGCTCGTGCAATGTCAGAGGTGTGGAAGTCAACCTTTAGAACTGATTTCATAGCAGCTGAGGTCATGCTAACACCAGATTACGTGGCATGGAGGGCGGTGCGAAAGAATGATATCCTTCCGTTGGCGGATCGTGACCAAACAATTCCTTTGGAAGCACAGTTTAAATACGTACCATCTAAGTTGGAGATACTGAAGAGTGAATTCGAAGCGGAAATCGCCAGGAATGAAGCAGAGTGTGAGGCCCTTAGACAAAAGAATTTCATGTTGGACATCGATAGGGGGTTCTATAATACATAGTTTGAGCTTATGCGTAAGAGAAAGGATGAAGTGGAGGCCAATCTCACTAGTTTACAAAGCGATTACCAAAAGATGAGTCGAGCACGGGCAATTGCTGGCCTCGGGAGAACTTCAGAGCAGTGGCGGTTAGAGCTCCGGGCTGAGAGGGATCGTCGAGTTAGAGACGTCAGAGCCGAGAGAGAGCATCGAGTCAGAGAAGTAGAGATAGAGAAGAAGAAAATAAATCAATAACGTGAGTCCGAGAGAAGGTCCTGGGTTAGGGCACTGAAGAGCGAAAGGACAGAGGCTAAAGAGTTAAGACAAAGGTACACCTTGAGCAAGAAGCGAGAAGAAGAATTGCATGCTAATATTGAAGAACTCAGAATGAAGGCAAATAACATGCAACTTGAACTTGAGGTTAGAAAGCAAAGAATCGACGAGCTCGAAACTGAGAAGAGGCAAAGCAAAGAAGAGCTAAAATTAGAAAGGCAACATCGGGAGAGTGTGCTCCAAGGCAAACAGGATGAAGTATTCCTCTGGATACAGAGGTACGGAGCAAAGAACGAACGGATAGAGGTACTCAATCAAGAGATACATGAAATGGAATCAAGGCATGAGGAAGAGTTAGCTCGAGCCAAGGCAAAGAATGAAGAGTACAGTGCCTACGTTATGCAGCTTGAAAGTTCCTTATCTGCAGAAAACAGTCAGCGTTGCCCAGTGGATCAAAGAGTTAGCCTCGAGGAGAACGCTGCTTTGCAAAAGAAGATTCATGATTTAGAGGCTGCCTTACGAAACTGCCAGACACAAATCGCTGGTCTCGAGCGCACCGTCCAAGGCACCAGACTGCAATGGCAAAACTCAAACGATCACTTTAGAGACTGAAAGACAAACGTGAATCACGTGATCCGAGAGACCATGAATCAGTTAAGCGGCGTTACGAGGCAGTTGGGAGAGATGGACCTCCAAGCAAAAGTCATCCAGAGCTATACCAATCCAGCATCAGGTGTAGGAAAAAGGGTCGATTGGCTTGTCAATCAGATAGTAGAGCTGAACATGAGAGCTAGGCCATTTCTGTAATGGACTTTTCTTGTAAAGATGATACTTTTGTCCTAAATGAAAGTTGTTCTAAGACTGATCGCGTCTTATGAATCAATGCCTTTCTACATGCATTTGCATTTTATTTGCAATTTAAGTTTGTGTTGCATTCTTTATCACACTTTACATAATTTGCATTCATCCTCAAAGCATTAAAATTAACAATAAGGGATACATTACAGAATACTGGGAAATTTCAAGCATCACTATAACACAAGGAAGGCCATGGATGATAAGATTGCTCAAATTGAAAGAACTCAACTGCAATTGCAAGATGATCTAAGGAAAATGCAAGAAGATATGCTTAAGGCTCAAGAGGATATGTTGTCTAAGTTGGAAAATATGCTGGGAGGGAGAAATCCAGAGCACGGAAAGGCCCATGAGCAAACAAGTGAAGAACCACTTTACCCTCCAGGGTTTACCCCGGTACAGTCTCCGAATATCCAAGGAACTTCTATCCATACCAAAGTACACATAAATCCTGACGGCATTGCAGTTAATCCGCAACCGGGATCTTGTTCGCATCCCGAAGAAAGCCCATATCACCAGGTCCCGGACCTTGATGAAGAAGCAAAGAAGAGCGAAAACAAGTTGTTGCAGGAGAAATATAAGCAGCTAGCAAATGAAGTACAAGCTATGAAAGAAGATACCAGCTTGTATGGTCTCGACGCTAAGGAACTGAGTTTAGTTCCTGATCTGGTCCTACCTCCCAAGTTCAAAACTCTGACTTCGAGAAATACGACGGTACCCAATGCCCTTCTGCCCATATCACAATGTTCTGCAGGAAAATGACTGGTTACGTAGGGGACGACCAGCTGTTGATCCACTGTTTCCAGGAAAGCTTAGTAGGCTCAGCATTGCGATGGTATAATCAACTAAGGAGAGTTGATGTCAGGACGTGGAAAGACCTGGCCAAATCTTTTCTTGACCAGTATAAGCATGTGAAAGACGTCAGGCCTAACAGAATGGTGCTGCAAGCAATGGAGAAAAAGCATAATGAAAGTTTCAGACAATATGCTCAGAGGTGGAGAGAGGTAGCAGTACAAGTCCACCCACCGTTGGTAGAGGAGGAAACGAACCTACTTTTTGTTAATACCTTGAAGGCTCCATTTTTCTCACATCTTGTTGGTAATCCTTCTCGAAGTTTTGCTGATATAGTTACGGCGGGAGAAATGATTGAAATGGCGATTAAAAGCGGGAAGCTTGAGGGAGGAGATTCCAGCAAGAAACAGCCGATGAGGAAGAAGGAAAACGAAGTCAGCAACGTAAGGCAGTATGATTCCCATAATATCACAGTGTCCAGACCACAGGGAACGGTAGCATCACCCCAAATTGACAATAGACAAGGGGCAAGAGATCCAAGGAGAGAGAGGCCTCAATTTGATCCGATTCCTATGACTTATAAGGAGTTATTCCACGAATTATATGATCGACATGTAGTCTCACCTTATCATGTGGACCCTATACAACCCTCGTATCCCAAGTGGTATGATGCTAATGCTAAGTGCGAATACCATGCAGGGGTTTCCGGATATTCTATTGAAAATTGTCCCGCTTTCAAAAAGGTCGTCCAAGCTCTGAGGAGAAGAAACGTCATCAATTTTGGTGACAGTGAACAGCCAAACATAGCCCATAATCCATTGCCAAACCATGCAGGAGCCGGGATTAATGCTGTCGCTGAAGAGAAAGGAAGAATGACTGTAAAAAATATTAGTGAGGTGATGTCACCCATGTCTTAGGTGTGGTGCCAAATGGTCAAGGTAGGACTATTAAAGACTAATCTGCCATGTGAACAGTTCAAAAATGAAGAGATATGCCACTACCATAACTGTACAAGACACAATATACAACAGTGTTCTGATTTCTTAGGGCTGGTACAAGAGATGATGGATAGTAAGAAAATTGAGTTCTTCAAAGAAGTGGCTGAGAAAGAAGAAGCGGAAGTTTACGCCTCTGAGGGATCATCCAAAGGGGTCTATAGTGCTAGTTGTCCCCTCGTCATTACTCCCAAGAATCGAGTGGCTGGGAAGGTAGCTCCAAAGGTGATTATTACACCTCCCTCTCCGTTCCCGTACAAAGACAATAAACAGGTACCCTGGAGATATACTTGTCAAATAGGAGAGGTGACAAAGTAACAGGAAGAGGTAGATGAAGTGAGACACATGACCAGGAGTGGTAGATGTTATCACAAAGAACTTGAGAAAAAGATTGCTGTCGAGAAAGGAAAAAGTATTGATGTGCAGATAAGAGAAGATGAACCCATCGTCAATGAGCCAGTAACGGAGAATGAAGCGATGGAATTTTTAAAATTTTTGAAACATAGTGAATACAGTATTGTTGAGCAACTGCACAAGCTGCCTGCCCGTATTTCTGTCCTATCACTTCTTCTGAGTTCAGAGGCTCATCGAAACGCCCTGTTAAAAGTTTTAAACCAAACCTTTGTCCCGAAGGAGATACCCACAGAAAAGCTGGACCGACTAGTTGCCAACATCCAGGCCGATAATTTTTTTATCTTTTTCTGAGGACGAGATCCCTTCTGGGATGATTGGCAATCATAAGGCTCTACACATCACAGTTAGGTGCAAAGGGCATGTTCTATCCAGAGTACTGATAGATAACGGTTTGGCGTTAAATGTGATGCCCTTGGTGACCCTGAAAAAACTGCCAGTGGACAGTACCCTGATGAGAAGCTGTCAAAGTGTGGTTCGAGCTTTTGATGGAACGAAGAGAGAAGTTCTAGGCAAGATTGATATCCCTTTGACTATTGGCCCGGCGATATACGAAGTGGAGTTTCTTGTGATGGACATCATGCCTACATACAACTATTTATTGGGAAGACCCTGGATTCATCAGGCAGGTGCGGTTCCGTCAACGTTGCACCAAAGGATAAAATTTGCAATTGATGGGAGGCTTATATGCATTCATGCTGAAGAAGACATTATTGCTTCGGTTTCTACTACTGCTCCATACGTTGAAGTGGAAGAGCAAGCTGTTGAATGTTCTTTCAGATCGTTGGAATATGTTAATGCCATGTTTGTGGCAGAAGGAAAGAAGATCCCGAAGCCTAGATTGTCAAACTGCACCAAAATGGGGCTTAAGCTGACTCTTGGAAGAGGAGCAAAAACTGGCAAAGGGTTTGGATGTCGGTTGCAAGGACTGGTGGGCCCAATCTACCCTGTAACTAAAAGAGACAGGTTCGGTTTAGGGTATCAGCCGACTTTAAAAGAAAAACTGAGAAGCATCAAGAAGATTCAGGAATTGAGAAAGGCAAGATTGACTGGTGAGGACCCAAGCTGGGAGCCCATGACATTCCCGCCATTGAGCAGCATTTTCGTATCAGGAGGATATATGTTTCAAGGGACTTTGGAAAGCAGTAAAGTGATAGTTGAGAATGCCTTGGAGGACTTGGGCATTAATGTCATAACCGATGAGGAGTTCAAAGAAATGAGAGCTACGGGCATTTACCCTGCGCCACTGGGCTTTGTGTTGAACAACTGGACTGCGGAGGAATTGCCTGTAGTTTACAAATCTTTTGTAGAGTAATACACTAGAACTCTTCCCTATTGTTCATACCCTGGGACAGTAGGTGATTTGATGTAAAGGGTTAAGTTATGTGTTTTTACTTGCTTTCAATAAAAGATGTGTTTTGTTAATTCCCAAATGGCAAACATTTCCTCATGCATTTTTGTTTGAATATACACATATATTATTTCTTTTTATTTGTTTATATGGGAAAAGATTCTCCCATATGTATATATGTATATATATCTTCTTTTTCGTTATCCTTTCAGGAACTCAGATATCAATAATACGAATGCTAATGACTCTGACCCGGAGATTGATTTCGAGATGCCCATATGTCAAGGGGAAATCAAAGGTTGTGATGATGATGAGGGATGTGAACCACCCTCAGAATTACTAAAGATGGTGGAACAGGAAGATGAGCAGATTCTGCCTCACGAAGAGCTTACAGAGATCTTGAACCTGGGCACAGATGAGGATAGAAAGGAAGTAAAGATTGGTACCACCCTGTCTGCTGAAGGAAGGCAAAGCTTGATAGAATTACTTCAAGAATTCAAGGATGTATTTGCTTGGTCGTACGAGGACATGCCAGGGCTGGATACAGAATTGGTTGTCCATAAATTACCGATAAAGCCTGATTGTAAGCCCGTACAACAGAAACTGAGAAGAATGAGACCCGAGATGCTGCTCAAGATTAAAGAAGAAGTGAAGAAACAATTTGATGCTGGGTTTCTCACAGTGGCCAAATATCCTGAGTGGGTAGCAAATATTGTCCCAGTACCAAAGAATGATGGGAAGGTACGAATGTGTCGACTATAGAGATCTGAATAGAGCTAGTCCAAAGGATAATTTTCCTTTGCCACATATAGATACGTTAGTGGACAATATTGCTGGAAATTCCTTATTCTCATTTATGGATGGTTTCTCCGGCTATAATCAAATTAAAATGTACCCTGAAGATATAGAGAAAACAACGTTTGTCACTATGTGGGGGACGTTTTGCTATAAAGTCATGCCGTTTGGATTAAAGAATGCAGGGGCAACCTATCAGAGGGCCATGGTGACGTTGTTTCATGACATGATGCATAAAGAAATTGAAGTCTATGTCGATGATATGATTGTCAAAGCCAAGACGGAGGAGGAACATATCGAGAATTTGAGGAAGCTCTTTCAAGATTAAAGAAGTGCCAACTAAAACTTAACCCAAATAAGTGTACTTTTGGGGTGACATCGGGAAAACTGTTGGGATTCGTAGTGAGCCGAAAGGGAATTGAAATAGATCCCGATAAAGTAAAAGCCATTCAAGATTTGCCAGCCCCAAGAATACAGAAAGAGGTTCGAGGATTTTTGGGGAGATTAAATTACATCGCTCGGTTTATCTCGCAGCTGACCGAAAGATGTGATCCCATATTCCGCCTTCTTCGTAAGAATGATTCAGGAGAATGGAGTGAAGATTGCCGAGAGGCTTTTGAGGCAGTAAAGAGATATCTTTCGAATACTCCGATCCTAGCGCCACCTATCCCAGGAAAGCCTTTAATTCTTTACTTATTCGTTTATGACAATTCAATGGGATGTGTGTTGGGGCAACATGATCAAATTGAGAAGAGGGAGAGGGCTATCTATTATCTCAGTAAGAAGTTCGCTGAGTGTGAGGTCAGATACTCACCAATTGAAAAATTGTGTTGCGCTTTAGTGTGGGCTACCAGAAGACTTAGACAGTATATGTTGTATCATACTACCTGGCTCATATCTAAGCTGGACCCTTTAAAGTATCTAATGGAGGTACCTGCATTGTCTGGAAGGTTAGCCCGTTGGCAAATCCTGTTGTCCGAATTTGATATCCAGTATGTAAGCCAGAAGGTAGTTAAAGGGAGCGCCATAGCAGAATTCATTGCGAGTAGGGCTTCAGAAGAATATGAACAGTTGAATTTCGATTTCCCGGATGAGGATTTAATGGCTATCTCGGAGGAAGAAACAATTGCTCTCACCGGTAAATACTGGAAGATGAACTTTGATGGTGCTTCAAACGCCTTGGGGCATGGGATTGGGGCAATCTTGGTCTCACCAAGTGAAGAGCATTATCCTTTTACCAGTCGGCTCAATTTTGATTGTACAAACAATATGGCTGAATATGAGGCTTGTGTTATGGGTCTTAGAGCAGCTATTGAACTCAAAGCAAAAATGCTGAGGGTATATGGGGATTCAGCTTTGGTAATTTACCAGCTCAGAGGAGAATGGGAAACTAAAGATCCCAAACTTGTGGAATATCGTAAATTAGTTCTGGGACTTATTGAAGAATTTGAAGAAGTGACTTTCAATTACCTCCCCAGAGAAGAAAATCAAATGGCGGACGCCTTGGCTACTTTGGCAGCGGCCTTTAAGATGAACGAGCATTTAAATATGATGCCTATTAAGATGAAGGCTTATGAGTATCCAGCCCACTGCTTTAACATTGAAGAAGAAGATGATGGAGGACCTTGGTACTATGATATCTTTCAGTATATAAGATATCAAAGTTACCCCGAACAGGCAACTGAGAATGACAAAAGAACCATTAGAAGAATGGCAGCAGGGTATGTGCTTAATGGTGAGACCTTATATAAGAAAAGCATGGATCAGGTCTTATTAAGGTGTGTGGACACTAAAGAAGCGAAAATGATTCTTGAAGAAGTACATGAAGGAATATGTGGCACCCATGCTAATGGGCATGTAATGGCCAGACAGATTATGAGATTTGGGTATTATTGGTCAACTATGGAAACTGATTGCATCGATTATGCCCGAAAGTGTCACAAGTGTCAGATTTATGGGGATAGAATGCACACCCCTCCTCATCCGTTGCATGTGATGACAGCTCCGTGGCCGTTTTCTATGTGGGGCATGGATGTTATTGGGCAAATTTTTCCGAAAGCGTCAAATGGTCATCGCTTCATTCTGGTAGCAATAGATTACTTCACCAAGTGGGTAGAAGCAGCTTCCTATGCAAGTGTTACCCAGTCAACGGTATGTAGGTTCTTGAAGAAGGAAATCATCTGCAGATATGGCTTACCAGAGAGAATTATCTCTGACAATGCATTGAACTTAAACAACAAGATGATGAAATCTGTATGTGAGCAATTCAAAATAAAGCATCATAATTCCATGGTTTATCGCCCAAAGATGAATGGGGCAGTGGAGGCGGCTAATAAGAACATTAAGAGGCTTATAGAGAAGATGACTGAAACTTATAAAGATTGGCATGAGAAGTTGTCATTTGCTCTGTTTGCCTATCGGACTTCTGTACGGACGTCAACTGGGGCAACTCCGTTTTCTCTAGTTTATGGGATGGAAGCTGTCCTTCCTATTGAAGTGGAAATTCCCTCGCTCCGGGTTTTATCGGAGGTGGAGCTAAATGAGGCAGAATGGGTACAGGCCAGATATGACCAATTGAATCTGATTGAAGAAAAGAGATTGAAGGCTATTTGTCACGGTCAGATATACCAGAAGCGGATGATACAAGCACATGATAAGAAAGTTCGCCCTCGAGAAATCCACGAAGGAGATTTGGTGCTCATGAGGATATTGCCCATTCAAAAAGATTTCCGAGGGAAATGGATGCCCAAGTGGGAAGGACCCTATGTTGTCAAGAAAGCCTTCTCTGGGGGAGCTCTAGTCTTAACTGAGATGGATGGGTCTGAATTACCTTATCCAGTGAATTCTGACGCAGTTAAGAAGTATTTTGCTTGAAGAAAAAGAAGAAGAAAAAATGAGTGAAAAAATGAAAAAATAAAAAAAATAAAAAAAATAAAAAAATAATAATAAAAAATGAATGAAAAAATGAAAAAATGAGGGTTCAAGATGAAAACTCGAAAAAGGCGTCTTGAAATCAAAGGAGGTCGAGTCGAAAACCCGCAAAGGGCGACTTGAGTTTTAAATTCAGAGTTCGTGTATGGTGGAGGATCTGAATTGTTTTTGGATAGTAGGAAGAGCTCCTGATATGGGTAACGACAATGGCAATTGGGGTTGAGACCAAAGATTAATAAGTCTCGATGGGGACAACCAGAGGAGGAATTGAATGCACGTGAGATTCAATATTGGTTTATGGCATCCAATAATGGGAGATTTTGGGGTTCAGAAAGAGTTTTGCACTCTTAGGTGTCATCACCATTTTGAAGATCCTTTTGACATAAGCTACACTCGAGTCATTCTGACGGCGTGCCAGTTCAAAAGCATTTGCGTTATTGATATTTGAAGACACCTATCCTTTGGTTCTTTTCCGATTAAAAGTTTGTCATGTAGTTGCCTAAAAATTCTTCGCATTTATATAAATAAAGAGATATTTTCCCTTCTTAATTTCCCTTTTACAAGCATCTAATTTTGAAAAAGTTAAAACGCATAGCTTAACTTGTGGTGCATGAGATCATTTTGTATTATTATGCAAAAGGTTTTGGAAATGCAGGTATTCTGAAGCTAGCAATGGTTTTACCCATAAGCTTGTATGGTTGCGAAAAGCTAAAACTTTGGAATTCATAGACAATCTCAGCCATTAATAGATGACCCAAAGAAATTGTCATTTATCAAGAAGTTGGTCATGGGTACTAGTGGGTTTCAAGAAAGAAAGGAGTCAAAGTCATGTCAAGCCGAAAGTTATGGTTTTGAGATTATCAGATGGGGTGAACTGGTCAAATGTTCTGTGCCCAAAACAAAACCAAGATCCGTCGAGAGATGGTGTTTCTTTGAAGAAAATGCATTAAATTGCATAATTGCATACATCGTAGGTACGAATAGGAGCATAGAATTGCATGATGATTTAAAATATCTACAGGTTCCCTACGATCGTTGAAGATTGTTCAAGTCTCATACTCTCTGAAGAAATAGGGGGCGGACGCGATCGTTGAAGATTGTTCAAGTCTTATACTCTCTGAGGAAATAGGGGGCGGACACGATTGTTGAAGATTGTTCAGGTCTTATACTCTCTGAAGAAATAGAGGGCAGACGCGATCGTTGAAGATTGTTCGAGTGTTATACTCTCTGAAGAAATAGGGGGCGGACACGATTGTTGAAGATTGTTCGGGTCTTATACTCTCTGAAGAAATAGGGGGCAAACGTGATTGATGAAGATTGTGGGTCTTATACTCTCTGAAGAAATAGGGGGAAGACGTGATTGATGAAGATTGTGGGTCTTATACTCTCTGAAGAAATAGGGAGCAGACACGTTTGAAGATTTTCGAGTTCTATACTCCCTAAAGAAAGAGGGAGCGAACCTGTTAGAAGATGTTCGAGTTCCATACTCCCTAGATAAAGAGGGAATGAACCCGTTTGAAGAAGATATTTGAGTTCTATTCTCCCTGAAGAAAGAGGGAGCAAACCCGTTTGAAGATGTTCGAGTTCCATACTCCCTAGATAAAGAGGGAACGAACCCGTAAGAAGAAGATGTTCGAGTTCTATACTCCCTAGAGAAAGAGGGAGCGAACCCGTTTGCAGAAGATTATTCGAGTTTCATACTCCCTAGATAAAGAGGGAACGAACCTGTTTGCAGAAGATTATTCGAGTTCTATACTTCCTGAAAGAAAGAGGGAGCGAACCCGTTTGAAGATGTTCGAGTTCTATACTTCCTGAAAGAAAGAGGGAGCAAACCCGTTTGAAGATGTTCGAGTTCTATACTCCCTAGATAAAGAGGGAACGAACTCGTAAGAAGAAGATGTTTGAGTTCTATACTCCCTAGAGAAAGAGGGAGCAAACTCGTTTGCAAATGATTGTTCAAGTTCTATACTCCCTGAAGGAAGAGGGAACGAACCCGTTGACAGAAGGTTTTTCAAGTCTCACCTACCCTGGAGAAGGAGTGGAGCAAATCCCTTATCAAGTGTCAAAGCAAAGACGAAATTAGACAAAAACGCGTTGTCTTCTTTATCTTTGCCCTATTCTTGTTAACACAAGAATGAGCAAAGAGGGGCAGCTGTGGACACCCGTTTTTGTCTGGGGTTCTCATATTACTAATTAGTTATTATTACCAAGTTTTGTATATGTTTATTTATTTATACTATTATTAGTTTATTAGTTGTATGGGTGTGTTTAATTATATAGTGATTGTCTATTTATCTATGTGGTTATGCGTGTGATCATATATATATATATATATACATAAATAAATATGGTACATGGATTCACTAAGTAATCATTTTATTTTACAGGCCAAAATTGTTAAAATCAATTACAGCAAGTCCAATTGATGAAGAGCCCGTTGACCCAATAAATGAAACTGAACCAAAGTGGGAGCCCGATAATTGTGGCCCATTTGAGGAAACCCTAGACCCGTTAGGGTTTCCTTTCACCATCTCCATGCACAGCTGAGCCCTCACCGTTGGATCTGAATTCACAATCCAACGGCTCACATCTCTCCGTGAATACTGAGCCATCGTGCAGATCAACCAGGAGGAACTCCCAGAACTATCGACCACCCCCGTAACCAGCTCGCGCTCGTGACCTGCAAACGCACCAAACAAGAAGCAGAGCAGAAGGCACAGAAAAAAAGAGAAAATATCTACTAGAAATAACCAGAGAGAAAACGGCTGAAATGAGGGGGATTTCAAGAAGGGAAAGCAGTAAACACGCATCAGCGAGAGAACCCAAGAGTGGACCATTACGAATCAGATACGAAACCAAAAATAACAAAAAGAGAAACCAACCATTTTAGCCATCAACGCAACCAAAAAGAAAAAATACCCAGATCATTCGTCAACAGCCAGAAAAAAAAAGGGAAAAGCAAAAGAAACTTACTCTCCCGATCTAGTAGCTTTCTTCACTAGAAAACCATACCCGTCTGTGAGAAGGTAAAAATTTTGTTTCCCGTTGATTTTGAGTCATGCATGTCGTTTTAAGCCTCGGGTTCTAGGGTCTCGGTGGGGTTTGGGTTTTGGTTGTAAGGATATGGTCCTTAGAAGGGGAAAACGAGCTTTATTTTGTGGCCTTGTCTCCTCATCGGAGCCTTCGAGGGATGAAACCCGTGGTGGTTGCGTGTTTTAATAAAAATGAATGAGGGGTAAGGCTCGGGTTTGCCTGGTTTAACAACGGGTTTCGAGGGGTTGAGTCTCGTGCTAGGGTCAGGTTTTAGGTAGATGTTTGTTTAGAGTCATCGAGGTTTGTGTGGCTCCTCATCGGAGCCGTTGAACGGTGGAGGCTGTGGAAGCCTTGGTGGTTATCAGGGTTGTGAAACAGAAGTAGAGAGAACCAGGGGAGAACGGCGGGGTTTGCCTGGTTGGGGCGTAGGATTAGAAATGAACTAGGGTTTCAAGTTTACCCTAATATGCCATATAACCACACGCCAAAACGGCGTCGTCGCGCTTAGGTCCAAAACGGCGTCGTGTTGACGTCCAGGAGAGTATTCCGTGTTTTGATGTGGGGGTAATTGTGTGTAGGCCATTGTAGTTTCAACCTGTTCTGATTTGGTCCCTAATTGAACTTCATTTGTTTATGATTTCGCCTTGAAATTTTCAGTGTGTTTCCTTTTGGTCCTGTATCACGTTTTGGCTATTTTCATGATAATTTGACATTGGATGTGTAATTTTGGAAAATTTCAATTTGGTCTTATGTAATATTTTGTTCATATTATGTTTACAGTACTTGGGAATGACAATGTTTATGAAAAAAGTCTGTGGTTTATTTTCTTTATATTTTAGTCATTAATTCGAATGTTTTCTTTTTTTTAATTTAGTTTCTTTATTTTGTGTTCATTTAATTTTAGCCTTCGTTTACTTTTAATTAGTATGCTTAATTTTAGTTTTATTCCTATTTAGTCACTTTTTGAAATATTTATATATTTATATACTTAAATATAATAATTTTGCATGTCATGTTTTTTATTATATTTAAGTCATATTTGTACATTATATGTTAATACGTGATGTTTGTATTTTTTTAATTAAAATATATGTATATAATGTTTTATTTATTCTTTTTATTTATTTCAAATTACATAATATTTTAATCATAATATTTATTACTCTTTGCATGACATTCAATCAGCATAATTTGCATGATAGCCTCACGTGAATAACTCGATCTAATCACATAATCGGAATTAAGGGTAATGCCCTTTTAATCTAAAATTATCAGAATGGCTTTTCTTAACTTACAGGAAAGTTGTTTTGACGATTTTAAATTAAAATAGTATCCCGTCAGTAACGCCTAATTAAATTTGGATATATCATTGTAAAATTTGGGAGCGAAAGAAAAGGAAATATTTGACTATTTAAACTTTTCGAGAAAAGGTCGTTAGAACTGAACTAAAGATCTGGTCTCGATATTTTTAAATAATCGAATATTCTTTATCTTTCTAATGACTTGGTAATTTTAAATTAAATCTATTTTGTTGCTTTGAATGTTGCAAATTTGCATGTTTGTTGTTTAAAGGGATCATTAATCAAATTAAATTTGAACTTGTGAAATTCGTTGCAAAGAAATTAATTAATCAACTAAGTACCGATTTAGGGCGTTGTGGGGGTGCTAATCCTTCCCCACGCGTAACCGACTCCCGAACTTGGATTTTGGTAACGTAGACCGTAAATTTGTCGTTTTAATTAGAATTAATTTTTATTTAAAATGACAATGTTTTTGGGTGCCCAATCACACCCTAATCAAAGATTGGTGGCGACTCCTCGAACCATATGTTTTTATCTTAAAGGAATTTCCAAATTTTCGAAACGAGAGGTTTTTTAAATATCGCACTGTTTTTAATTAAAAATCCAATTGAAAAGATAATAATTAAAAATGACACGGTTTCCAAAATCTCGCCCCGGTTACAAAAATCGTTTCGACAATATGACAAATGAGGTTTAGTGACTCCTACGTTGATTTTTTTCCACGGAAGTTTCAAAAGTAATAAATTAATCACTGATATTATTTATTTGTAACAAATCGATTCCTCTCCGTTAATTGTGGTTACTTTGGGTGACGGAAAGTTGACGTGTTATGTTAACTGCTGACCCAACACCCTTTTACCATTATTTTGACGATCTTTCTCTACCATCTCCACACTTCTTGTTGTTTCTTGCTTCTCTTCGACAAACACAACCACCCACTTCCGATGACACTGAGAGGAAGCGCGGCTGGACTATTTCCACCTTCCATGTTAACCCAATCGCCACTGGAGGGACCAAGCTTCCCACATGAATTGCTTATGCAGATGTCTAATTATCCCCATCAGATGAATAACCAAGCCACTACTGGTTCAATGTTTGCACAAAACGTCAGCCCTTTTTCAGCAGTACCTCCACCACTAGGCTCCAGACTATGGATTTTTGCAAGACATGGTTCCTTCCAGGTTCCTTAAAGATAAACCATGAGTCTCAAACTCTCTCAGTTTTACATCCTTTTACTGTACGTATATATACACACGTATGTGTAATGTGTGTGTGTATATATATATATATATATATATATATATATTATGTGTGTGTGATTTAGCTAATTGTATTACTAGCTTCATCTAACTTTTCTCTGAAGCCTCATATTTATTCTTTAGTTACTGGTCTGAAAAGGGCTTAACACCAAGGAGGCAAGGACTTGATGGGAGTGGAATTTCTCTTTCTTTTTTTCCACTTGAAACTTAGTTGAGTCTGTCACATAAATTTAGAGGAAAAAACTTCCAAACCGACACCTACCTTCCAACTATAGATGATGGGTCATTTGCAATTTCAAATAATATATAGATCAAGAAAACAATAAGTAAACAATTATGCAACGAATCGAAAGTCGAAACATAATAGTACTATGCAAGGCAAATAGGTTTCTGCAAGAGGAAGGGTCTGGATCAACGTTTTAATGGGAACTAAACTCGTATTGTAATCACCAATGATTCAACATTCATTGTTTGCAAAAGATATCATCTTCCACAGTCTTAGTGCATACAGGAAAGTACATGAACTTATCATCTACCAATGAAAGGATAAAAGAAATTTTCAAAAAAATTATAATACAAATATATATACGGATGATATAATTCAAGCAATGAAATTCTTTATCTTTATGATAAGACTGTAATTACATTGGTACATGGGAAAACATAAGAAGATAAAGATGCTTTGTTGAAGAGTATCAGAGTTCAGAAGCACTGTAACAAAAATACATCCAATTAAAGTCAAATTCAAGGATTGCGTTTCATTAACAAAGAGACCAGATCTTGGAGAAAAATGAAGAACAAACAATAAAGGAAAGGGAAAGAACCAGCACAAATCATGTAATAAATGACGTCATAGGCTCCTCTTTTGGTCTTGGCCGATCCTTTGAAAAGTCTACCATATTTTCTTTTGAGAAGCCTTTCTTTTTCTGCTTTCTTGTCTACTGGTACATGGGAAAACATCGATTTCGAGGGCGTCGACTTCTTCGATCGTATTACGTCCGCCGATCAACCCCGGTTTCTCCTTCAACATGAAAGAGCCATAAGTCTCCATGCAGGCAATATCCAGCATCGGTTGGATTTGACCTAATGAACATCAAGTGGCATGGCCAAGTTGGGTATAATATTGGGGTTGTTGGTACCACAGAAAAATGAAGTTGAACCACTGGTTTGGGTTAAGTGACAACGAAATGGAACATCACCCATGTGCTGTGATTCTTCCTTTAAGTGACAAGTGGGACTGCCGGTGAAGATTTTATGTAATACGAGAAATCAGTTCAGCTACTCCATTAATTTGAATTTGTTATATTAATCTTAATCAATTTGGATTACGATCTAAGGTAGGGTAAGTCACTAAACACCACTTTGCAGTGTCGTTTTTTATATTGTAATATGAAGATTTACAGATTAAGAATACGTTTGATTTACATTTTTAATATTGTTTCTTATTTTTATATTATTAACAAATAAGATTGACTTCTATTTTATTTTTAATTTAATTAAATTTAATATAAGTACAGTTAGAAAAAAAATGATGTTTGAAATTTCATGATTAAATTTATCATAATCTATGAATAATCTTAATTATGATTTGAGATGTTTACATGAAATTTAAAAACGACCCTATATGTTTTGATAACAAAATTGGAAAAAAAATCCAATAATAATAAAAACTATTGTTTTTTATCGTTTATATTAAAAATTTATAATTGATCATTCTAATAATATTTTTTAAAAGTTCGAATCTATTTTTTTAAGTACAATATCTATTATTATTTTATTTTATTTTAAAACTATAGAATATTACTTTGTTAAATCCCTCGACTATTAATTTGCGTAAGTACAAGACATTATCTGTTCAAAGATAACTCTCCTATTTAACATCTAACACTCACACCTCATACAATCTTGATGCTCAAATCCGAGACATTAAGAAATAACAACAATTTATTTACCACTAAAATCACTTGGTTCGTGACACTTGAGTTAACCTTAAATGTATACTTTTTGTATATTTAGAACAAGAATAATATTATACATGTGTGCAATTTAATTGTATATAGCTGTATCATATATGTCTTGCCACAGATAAGTAAAGCCATTTTCCGACTGAACTTCATAACAATTCAAAGGCAAATCATTCCCAAATTGAACCAAGTAACCATCCATGGCCATCTCTTCAACATGATCTTCGACATACCAATTCATGTCATCGCTTGGCGATGAAGGCACCATTTCCATTTCACTCCATTCGAAGCCATAGTCGCTTCCCATATCGACACCGCACGGACCGGCACTCGCCATTCGAATCTCGGCTTCTAGAGATTCCATCAAAGTAATTACTTCCTCCTCGTCGCAGCACTCCTCACACTGTGATTCCTCTAACAACGCCATTAGAAGATCGGCGTCGATTTCCGGGGTTTCGGGTTCTTCCATCGCGTTACCTCCGTCGATCATCCCTGGGTTTTCCTTCAACATGAGAGACATGATTCGGAGTAGAAAAACAAAGAATGAAAGATGCTAATTAGAAAGCTTAGACTTCAAAGAAAATGTTTGGAGTGACTCCATCAATGGAAGCTAACCCTTCTTATAGCACAAGTCGTTGTACTTGTGAGACCCCATGGAACGTGCGCACATGGGCTCAACCAAAGCTAAAATAATAGGGGAAATCACCCACTTTGTGTCGCAACAAACTACTTTACAGGCAGGCAACATCCAAAGCATTGGTTGTATCTGACTCAACCATACAGGGACCTGACAAAATCTTATATGAAATGGACATTTTAAGCACCGTTTCCAATAAAATATCATAAACGTAAACCAAGTGGAAACATGCAATTAATCAGATAGTGAAAAGATAAGAGAATATAATAGAAAGGGTGCATTATCTTGTCCAATAAATGGAGATTTTCTTGATAGGCAAGATCTAGCCTTTGTGGGGTATGGCCAAAGACATGAAAGACAGGAATCAGCAATGGCAGCCAACACTATGCACGGCCACCATTGACAAGCTTCTGCAACCACTTGTTTTTTTTAATTGATGAATCTTCTGTGAAGTGGGGAATTGGAACAATGACTGATTTTAAGATGTAACAGAATAATTACATATGAAATCAAAATAAGCATAGATCCAAACATCATACTAGTCCATCATGTGAAAAATTGATGCTTGAAATTGGTAGCCAACTTGCGAAGAGGATCAACAACAAAGAAATAGAAGCTGTAAATAGATTTCTCAATGAAATGAGACCACCACCTTCGCCAGTAAGTGTTGATGTAGAGAACTGCTGCCAAAGTCAACAAGAAGACACAACACGTTGCAACAAAACTTGCAAAGAAAGAAGTGGGATCAACTTCATACCATTTTTCTTCAGTTCATCCGATGGAAACGGCGTCTCGATGACTCTGGTGCCGTTTTTCTCTGATGGTATCCCAGAAAGCCATGGATTTCCTTCATAACTGTTGAAGCCAAATGTTGCGAATTGTCCTTTGTCCGGAACTCTTCCTGATAAATTGTTGTGTGCAACACTGAAGACTGCCAAAAAATTAAGATCGACCAATTCTGAAGGGATTTTCCCACTTAAATTGTTGTAAGAAAAATCCAGACTCTCAACTTGAGCTAGATTCGAGAATGAAACCGGGATGAACCCTGTCAGATGATTGTTGGACAAGTTTAGTGCATGAAGGGATGTCAGCTTCCCAAGACTCTGAGGAATGAAGCCTATCAGATTGTTACATGACAAATCTAATCCAGACATGTATTTAAGAAAGGAGATTGTTTTTAGTGACAAAGTCTATCTTATACACATACGCATCTTCTAACTGAACACTATTCCAGAAACTGCTATCATCATAGATATCTTGATTAAAGTCTACGATATAAGGAACAAATTTTTCCTGGCTAAACCAATAAGAAAACGTTGATTGCACGAAGAAATCATGGGGGTAAGTTCCAAAGGCCACATTAATTAAGCAACTTGGTATTGACCCTGCGAAGGAGTTGTTCGACAGATCCATTATGCTTATGTTTCTTAATTCACACAACTGTCCTGGAATCGAGCCATTGAAACGATTATTTCCTAACAAGAGAATTCTCAGGCCAGGAAGCAAACCAATTTGGGCAGGAATGTTTCCAGACAATCTGTTATCTCGTAGGTTCAACAACGATACACTCGACGGAGCCTAGGGTGATAAGCCAGACGGTATCTGTCCCGAAAGAAAGTTATGAGAAATGTCAATGACATCTGCACCAGAAAATTCCTCCACATGGAATTTGGCCTTCAAAAGAATTGTTCTGCAGTAAAATAACCTCAGCAGCTATTGCATTAGGGATCTTACCATCCATGTTGTTGTTGCTAACATCGAAAATTTCCATGCCACCATAGAATTCCTTTTTGGTTATCAGACTTCCAGTGAACTCATTGTTCCCCAGTTTCAACACTCGAATGTTCCTCAAATTGAAGTGATTGGAAAAAATGCACCATGAAAAGTGTTATCGTTTAACATCAAACCAATAGACTGCAATTTCCCCCCAATTCTTTCGGAACTTCCCCCTATAAATTATTGAAGGATAAAACCAACAAAAACAACTTCCTCATGGAACTGATTGAGGGTGGGATTATTCCTAAGGTTGAGAAACTTTAGATCAGTGCTGTTTTCAAGAAACTAAGAAGGGAAGGCTCCGATCAACTTATTGTGTGAGATATCAACCCTTGTTAAGCGATGCTGGTTTAGCTAAAACCGAGGAGTATTCTTCATGTTACAACGAGAAATTCGCAATGCCTTTAGTTGAAACGAAGGAACCCCGGCTCGGTCATCATTATCAATCTGTAGTTTGCCTTCTCCGCTCTCGAGTACAAGTGTACGACTACGTCAAGCTTCGAGTGATTGAATATCGAGCTAAGAGAGAACGATCCTTCAAAATAGTTATTGCTGATGTCGATGAACTGAAGAAACTTGTGGCTTCGTATTAAATTTGGGGTAAATGTGCCGCTGAATAGGTTATCATGCAGATCTAAAACCGCAAGAGACATGAAGTTGCTTATACAAGGAAGAAGGGTTCCTTCAAAACTATTGTCGTGAATATCTAACACTTGAAGTCTCCTCAATCTACACAAGCCTGGCATTGGCAAGAGCAGAAATCAAAATTGTACACAATCATATAAAAGAACAAGAATACATCTCAAATTTTAGTTTTGCTCTTAACTGGGATCGGCAAAGCGCTTTAAGAGAGGACAGCTTCCCAATATTCTGAGGAATACTCCCTTCCAATTGATTATGGCTTAAATCTAATTCCTCCAATCTTCCAAAAGCTATTAAATCTACCAACAAAGCACATAATAGCGAATATAAAACGAATGTACATTTGCTGACAGAGGGCTTGTTAGAAATTTACAAGTAGAAAAACAACCAAAGCGACATAACGTAAACTAAGACGTATAACGTGGTTTAGTCTTGACTACTTTTAAGTATTTGAAAACAGATAAGTCTGCATGATCGGACATAGAGATTGTTACGATGAAAGCACATAGTAGCGAATGTAAAACGATTGGAAAAGAAAGAGCACCAAAATTGAAAATTCGACGTATATACCTTGGGAAGGGAAGGATCCGTTTAAGGAATTCCAACTAAGAATCAATTTTTTAAGAGATTTGAGTTCCCTTTAAGGAGTGCAGATGGCTGCTTGTTAATCTGTTAAAAGAAAGATCCAACGTCTCCAGCTGTTCTAACCTCAACAAACCTTTAGACCAAATAAACAAGATCATAATGACACCAAAATTTAAATATAGGGTTAGGAACTTTTTAAACTAGAAAATAACTAAAACGATATCAACGTAATATAAGCGCAAGAGAGATTTAACGCGGTTCAGCCCTGTGCTTTCACGAATAAAAAGACATTATAAATACATGATATACAATGTAACCAAAACCTAATATTTATATCAGAACTCAATGTATCTCAAATCACTCACCCTGCAGTGTAACCTCAAAAGTTACAAAGGCTGGATTACATCCTATGTTGCACTGGTAAGTGTACGGGGACAAGAAACTGAAATTTCTAAAATTATAGGATTCAGATATGATAAGAGTACTATAAATATAAAATAAATTCTAAAATGATAGGATAACATTCCTTTCTCCCTTCGATTTGAGTACATAAAATGACCAAATTCAGCAGAATTATCAACGTTAGTGAATGCATCTCATTCGTTTCCGAAACCAAACTCTGCGGTGGTTGTTTAATTGCCGGTGGTGTGGACTTATTTTTGTAGTCAATGGCTAGCAGACTATCTAATCCGACCACGGTAGAGTAAATAGAAGGCTGTGCTGTGTTCAACCGTTGGATTCTAGTTAGAAATCTGTTGGTGGTTAGTTACAAGTTCATTGGTTAAGTCCAGATGGAACAGATCAGTTATCAGTATGTGGGCTATACAAATATGGCAAAATTGGCTCAATAGGTTAGACAGGTAAAAAAATTAGTCTATTAAGCTATCTTCAAAATTAATTTAGGATATATGTCAAATGTTATAGTACAGGACAAACTGTGATAAATTTGTCCAAATAATATTTTTTATTTAAAATCGTCACTTTTCTAATCAAATGTAATTTTTTTAATTAAATTTTATCACGTTGAAGCAACAAAACTTAATAAAAATATATATTTTATAAGAATTCGTCATGTCAACGTGACTAGTTTCATGTCACTGTAGTAAATATCATATTTTCCAAAATTAAAAAATCTGATGTGATATTAGGTTAAATAATTAGTCCACCTGTGATATTATGTCAAAATTACCATAAAAATATTGTACTGGGCCTCGTGAAAGCTTTTCAATCCAATTGTATCGTTGATTAGCACATGGGGGAAAAGGGTAATCCGACGTTGATTTTGCGGCCTTTTTAGCCGAATAATTCATGTGGGATAAAAGAAAATATAGGGGAATGCAATTATTAGGAAAAATTAGAATTTAAGGCAATTGTTATTGTCATAACCATTTTTTTTACAAAAAAAATTAATTATTATTTTAAAAATAGTTATTATTTTAATTTTAGAAAAATTGGTGATTTGAAATTAATTTGGAATTAAATTAAAAGAAGTCGCCATCGACCTTTGGATTAGGTAGGTCGAATACCTAAAAAGTTTTCTAAAAACAATTTTAAGAAAAAATCACTTTTAAGACAAAAATTGACATGTGTTTACCAAATATTCGATTAAAACGAGTTTGGAAATCGATTACATTTGAGGAAGAACTAACACCCCCACAATACTCTAATTTTGGTACCTAAACGATTATATGAGCTTAAATATTGAGAATTACAAACTTAAAAATATATTTAAATTATGATCTTGTTATTTATTTGAATTTATTAAAAGAATATGAATAATCTTCGGGAATGCATTTCCTTTGGAGTTAAGAGACTTTCCCATAAATATCCCTCACAAAAAAAATTATTTCATAAATTTCGTCAAGATAAAATAAAACAACATAATAGTGAAAAATACTCAAAATAAATAAACGTGGAATAAATAAAATTATTATAAAACATCTATGAGAAAAACCCTCGAAAAAATATTTTTCATTTAGCTAGGAAATATTTTCGTAGATTTTCTTCACATTGAACTTTCTTTTTATTTTTGTATATTAATTACCATAATGATTTACAAACAAAGTGGAAATAATTATTTAATTAAAAGTAGAATAAACACAATACTAATGAATACCTAACATTAAAAATATGTACATAGGGGCTGAAATAAAATATTAGTAATAATAAGTCAATGACTAAAATAAAGAAAAAATAAAGTAAAATGCCGAAATCTAAAATAAATAAACATGGGATGTAACATATTAATGACTAAATTAAAAATAATGGAACTAAAGTGTTGAAAATAAAATAAATTAAAAAGGAGAGGATTCGGGTACCCAAATGTAAAAATACAGTAACATTACGAGGGGTTTAACGCAATTTTACCCACTTAAATGAGATTTTACCATTTTTTATCCTATATATACCATATTAAGTAAGAAAACCCTAGCCCTATGTTATTATTTTCCTTCTTATCTCTCAATCACAGCACCATCTCTCTTCTATGTTCAGCCAAGAAACCCAAAGTGTTTCAGGCCACCGTCGTGAGTTGGCTATGAACGTTATCCGACCACCACCATCGGTGGTCGGTTCTAACCTAAGCCTAAAAAACTCCAAAATACCCCCTAACAAAGACCTAAAGCCTTGATTTGGGACCAAAACGTTTAGGAACCAAGACCCAAACTTCCACCGACGCTTCAGTTCCCTAAACACGATGAAACCTCCGGCTCCGACAAGGAACGTAAACGACGAAAGGTAACCTCCCCTCTTTCACTCCTTTCCTCTATTTTGTTTTTTAAAACCCACATGCACACACAAAAATAAATCTAATATTTTTCTTATTTTTTATTATTTCGAAAATGAAAGTAAAGAGCACTTGAATCTAAAATACCTCTGAGTTATTGAATCTGAAAATTTTCTTTTCTCTGTATATTGATAATTTTCAGATGATTACAAACTTTTTTCTTTTGAATTTTTTTCGATTTTTTGTAACAACCCGAAAATTTCAAAATAATATTTAATTGGGAATTGAGGTTTTAATTGTGAAAATTGGTAAATTTTTTGGGACTAAATTGAAAGATTTTAAAACTTGTAGCTTGTTTTAGAGTTAAAGAAAATTCAGGGACCAAGCCCTG
This sequence comes from Hibiscus syriacus, assembly GCF_006381635.1. NCBI lineage: Eukaryota > Viridiplantae > Streptophyta > Magnoliopsida > Malvales > Malvaceae > Hibiscus > Hibiscus syriacus. Next base: position 45,114 of record NW_024062251.1, on the reverse strand, counting down.
AATTTGCCCAAGAAAAATAGGTAAGTTTGGTGCATATTACGGGAGTTGGTTTTTGGAAATCAGAAACCAAATCCTCCCAAATTCCCTCTCCCAACCTCAACTTCCGACGACGATCCCGACGCCGTCCGAATTTCGATCGCCGTTTTGAAAGCACCATCGTGTTCGTTATCGAGTCAGGAACAATCCCCTCAATTTAATTGAAGCAAAACGCTGCCAAACGTCGTGAATTTCAAGTCAAAGCATCGACATTTTTTTTAGCTTAATCGCCTAGAAAATCCTAAATTCATCGCCGATCGTTGCTCCGTTTACGACACCTCCTGCACCATCGTGTTCATTGTGCCGTTCCGAGTCTGCCGATGTCACCCTAGGTCTCCGTCGACGGCGGCACGTGGGGAGGTGAAGCGGTCAAAGTTTCCGATTTGATGAAATTGAGCTCTCCACCGTTCAAAAATTTGAACCGATCTTTGTAAGTATCTCGAAATCGCTCAAAATAATTTTTAGAAATTTTTCCGTGATTTTTAGAGCCCCGGAGGACACCTCACGCGCCCACACGCGCCACCGCAGGGCGAGTGAAAGCTAGAAACCGGTTTAATTGGTTTTGAACCGGTTTTGATCGGTTTGACCTGCCACGACCCGACCCGTTGACCCAACCCGACCCGTTAACCCGACCCGACCCGTTGAATGTTGACCGTTGACCGGTGTTATTCTGGGAATTTATTCGATTTTGGTGTTATTCTGGGAATTAATTCGAAAAGGGGTGCTATTTCTGTAAAATGGTTGACAGTTAGTTGACCTCCTTTGACCAGAACTTTGACTGGCTTTGACCGGCTATTAAACTATCGTTAATCTTTTCCGAAAATACCTAACCTGACAGTTTTTGACATCCCGAATCCGTTTTTGGGGTCCATTTCACCAAATTCAAAACCGAAAGTCTCCAAATCGTCAGTCAAACTCGTTGAATTTGATTTTGACAAAGAATTCAAATTTTCGAAAAGTCATACTTTATGTTTTTCGACGTCCTGAATCTAATTCCGAAGTCCGTTTTTCCAAATTCTAACCCAAAATTCCCGAATCGAGCTTGTAAACCCAAAAGGCTTAATATTTTAATATTTTGATTATTTAATTGAGATTTGGTCAAGAATTTATTCAATAAAAATATTTTATGAAGGTACTTGTGTTTCACCTGAGCAAGAATCAATTAGGTCCGATGTTATTCATTCGTTAGATCAGCCTGAACCGCGTACTACGAGAATTACCTGTAGGTTTCCGTATATTATTTAAATAATATTTAGATTATTTATATTAGGATTCTAATATGGATTTTTCCAATTCGTAGGTTCTAGCGCTGCAGCAGAACGTGATCGACAAACCCAGTAATAAGCTTCCCTATCTGATTTCTCAGACTGTTACAGGTGTGTTTCCCGACAGTGTTAATTATTTCTGTTTTAAAATATACATCTAAACATTATGTATCAGATATCTAATTTACCGCATATTTTTGATATGATCTCTGGTTACGGTATTTTATACCAATTTTTCGAATATTGATTATCCGATATCTGAAATTCTGTATACTACTAATTTGTCTTCTGATTTCCGTATTTCTGTATATGATTTTTAAGCATGAAAACTTTTATGTTTTAAAGAATTAATCATTGTTTTCATTCAAATACATTCATGAACAATCATTGGAGGGGTATTGTTGAAGGAAGTATATCCGCAGGTTTCTCGGCTTTGTGCTCAGGGCCTTATTTGATGTGTGGGTTGGGTCTATGGTTCTGGGGAACCTACACATTCTGATGTGATAGGCTGGGGGTAGTGTTCATATATTTTTTTTTAACGACATGATTGCATAAACCGACTTTACTGGAATATTTTTATCAGTATGTTTTTATATACACTGTATGGAACACACTGGGCTTTTCGCTCATTCTATAGTTTTTACCCTTTTTCAGATAACAGCAGACCGTAAATTAGCAGATTTGGCATAAGGGAGATCAACTACTTATTTTGTACGAACATATATCTCTATATGTTTTTCGATGTATCTGGTGACATGTATTTGTTGTCGTTTTTGGATATATCTGTATTATTATTATAATGTATTGTAAGATATATATATAAAAAAAAACTCTGAATGGGACATGTGACCACTTAGGTTTGGGTTTAACTTACAGACCGGGTCTGGAGGGTTATATTTAGTGGTATCAGAGCTTTCAGCTTTAAACACTCGGACTGTATATGGGTCCTAAACTTTGGATTTTTAAGAAATTTTGAAAAAAAAATGTGTCACCTTATGTTATGATTTAAAAGTTTTCTTGAGATCCCTGATGCTAATCTGACATATGTTTCAAATTCTTTCTGTAGAGCCTTATAGATCCAACGATGAATGCTGCTAGAGGTCGTAGAACAGGACATGGACGTGGTAGAGGGCGAGTCACTCGACCTTCGGTTACGATAGACGATCCGATGTCACCACGTGATCTTCCTGTTCCGCTAGCAGATCCGACTCTTTCTCAAGATGATCAGTTTACTCCTGTGAGAGATCCTCCCGTCACTGAGGATGAGGATACTGAGATGAATGAAGACGCCATTAACAGAGCTATCTTCCGTATTTTTCAGAGAGCTGCTAGAGCCCCTAGTAACATGACTGCAGTGGAGATTTCAAATTCTTTGGTCGCTGCTGGTGTAATTCCATTCGAGGGTATTACTGGTGGACCTCCGACAGATGCTGAGTATTGGCTGGAGGACACAGAGAGGATTATGGATGAGATGGACCTCAGACCTGAGCAAAAGTTAAAAGGGGCCCTAACTATGTTGAATAAAGAAAGCTTCAGATGGTGGCAATCAATTTCTGGTAGTATTTCGAGAAACCAGTTAACATGGGAACTTTTTAAGACACGTTTCCGAAGTCGCTACGTCGGAGAGAGATATCTGCAAGAACGACGCCAGGAGTTTCAGAATCTGGAGCAGGGTAATATGACTGTTATAGACTACGAGGTTGAGTTCATCCGATTGAGTCGCTATACCCCTGGACTTGTTAACACTGAGGCAGATCGATGCTTGAGGTTCGAGAATGGACTCAGGTATGAGATCAAGAGTCGAGTCGCTACCCATTGGGAGAGGAATTTTGACGCCTTGGTTGAGATAGCCAAGACTGCTGAGGAAATAGAGCGATTGGGTATAGAGCACAAGAGAGATAGTGATCGAGCCCAAAATCGATTCAGGAGGCCTTCTGGTTCTGTTGATTCTTCTGCATATCCTAGCAAAAGAGGCAAGGGTGATTCCTTTCAGAGAGGCGGTGAGAGTGTCAGACCTGCTGCATCTGGTTCTTCAGCTGTTCAGCCTTCTAGACATGGTGGATCTTCTGGGTTACAATCTTTCTGGACATGTGATTATTGTGGGAAACATCATCTTGGGGAATGCAGGAGAAAATTTGGCACCTATTTTAAATGTGGTTCTGGTGACCATTTTATAAAGGATTGTCAATATCAGTTACTGCAGTTCAGACACCAGCTCGTATTCCCGCTCGTACTCAGAGTACTGTTCAGACTCCTGCGGGTGGTCGTACTCAAGAGAGAGCACCTGGATCAGCTAGCAGAGGCCGAGCATCTCAGAGTAGGGGTCCAGTCAGATCTGAGGCCAGACAGTCTGCATTGGTTTACACTGCCAGACTTCGACAAGATCGTGATAGGCCTAATGTGACTGCAGGTACTGTTACTATTCATTCAGTTCCATACTTTGCATTGTTTGATAGTGGCTCTACAAATTCCTATATATCACATTCCGTTTCTAAGGGATATTCCTGTTGAGAATACTGAGTATTCGGTGATAGTTCAAAGTCCCTTAGGCAAATCCATCGTGTTGGATCGTATTTTTAGAGAGTGCCCTATTGAGATTAATGGGGAGATTTTTCTGGCTGACCTGATGGAGTTACCTTTTGAAGAGTTCGATTTGATTCTCGGCATAGATTGATTGGACAAACATCGAGTAAATATTGATTTTGAGACTAAGAGAGCTGTTCTGAAGACCCCAGATAATCGAAAGATTGTAATGATCGGGGAACGACGTGGATTTCTGACGAATGTTGTGTCTGCCTTGGTAGCGGAGAAGATGATCAGGAAGGGTTCCGAGGCGTTTCTTGCTTATATTTTGGACACTAGGAGATCTCAATCAGATATTGAAGGCATCCGAATTGTCAAGGAATTTTCTGATGTTTTTCCCGAGGAGTTACCTGGATTACCTCCAGATAGAGAAGTCGAGTTTGAGATTAAAGTCTATTCTGGTTCCACCCCGGTTTCAATGGCTCCTTATCGTATGGCCCCAAAGGAGCTTAAGGAACTGAAAGTCCAACTCCAGGAGTTGTTGGACAGGGGATTTATCCGACCCAGTGTATCACCGTGGGGAGCCCCAGTTCTCTTTGTCAAGAAGAAAGATGGGACATTGAGACTCTGTATTGATTATAGGAAACTGAACAAGCTCACAGTTAAAAACAAATATCCTCTGCCCAGGATCGATGATCTATTCGACCAATTTCGAGGGGCTTCTATCTTTTCAAAGATAGACTTGAGATCTGGTTATTATCAACTCAAAGTGAAAGATTCGGATATTCTGAAGACTGCTTTCCGTACTCGATATGGGCACTATGAGTTTTAGTGATGTCATTCGGGTTAACTAATGCCCATGTTGCTTTTATGGATCTGATGCATAGGGTGTTTCGACCTTATTTGGACCAGTTTGTAGTTGTATTCATTGATGACATACTGGTGTATTCTAGAAGTGAAGCAGAACATGAGGAGCATTTAAGGATTGTTCTTCAGACTCTAAGGGAGAATAAGCTATACACTAAGTTGAGCAAGTGCGAGTTCTGGCTCAGCAAAGTGACTTTTCTTGGACATATCGTCTCTGCTGATGGTATTCAGGTGGATCCGAGCAAAGTGGAGGCTATTCTGAATTGGAAGCAACCCAGAAACATCTCTGAGATCCGTAGTTTCTTGGGCTTAGTTGGTTACTACCGTCGTTTCGTTGTGGGGTTCTCCCTTATTGCAGCTCCTCTGACGAAACTATTAAGGAAAGATGTTCTATTTGTCTAGTCTGATGACCAACAGGCTAGCTTTGAGAAATTGAAGACTATTCTAACTCAAGCCCCAGTGTTGATTCAGCCTGAATTTGGGAAGGATTTTTCTGTCTACAATGATGCTTCTCATTCTGGATTAGGATGTGTCTTGATGCAAGATAGGAAGGTTGTCGCTTATGCGTCACGTCAGTTAAGGCCGCATGAGAGTAACTATCCTACTCACGATCTGGAATTAGCTGATGTGGTTTTTTCTTTAAAGATCTGGAGACACTACCTCTACGGAGAAAAGCGTTATATATATACTGATCATAAGAGTCTGAAGTATCTGCTTACTCAGAAAGAATTGAATTTGAGACAGCGTCGCTGGTTGGAGCTTTTAAAGGACTATGATTTTGATATAGAATATCATCCATGGAAGGCTAATGTAGTGGCAGACGCCTTGAGCCGTAAGGCGATATCAGATCTCAGAGCCTTATTTGCCAACTTGAGCTTATTTGATGATAATAGCTTGTTAGCAGAGTTACAGGTTAAACCTACTTTGGCCGAGGAGATTAAGGCCAAACAACTCCTTGATAGCTCGTTGCTTCCCATTATTGAATTAGTTAAACAAGGATCGAGTTCGGATTATACTGTGGATCAAGATGGTATTTTGTGTTTTCACGGTCGTTACTGCGTCCCTAAAGATAATGAGTTGAGATGAATTATTCTTCAGGAAGCTCATAGTAGTCCTTATGCTATGCATCCTGGTGGGGACAAAATATACAATAATCTCAAAGAGCGCTACTTTTGGACTGGTATGAAGAAGAATAATTCAGATTTTGTGGCGAGGTGTTTGACTTGTCAGCAGGTTAAGGCAGAGCACCAGCATCCGTCTGGATTGTTACAGTCAATTAAGATTCCTGAGTGGAAATGGGAGCGTATTACGATGGAATTCGTTACTGGTCTTCCTCTAACTCCTTCCAAAAAGGATTCTATCTGGGTGATTGTTGATCGACTCACCAAGTCAGCGCACTTTATCCCTATTCGGGTTAATTATTCTCTGGATAAACTGGCTAAGTTGTACATTTCTGAGATCGTTAGACTTCATGTTGTTCCGTTATCTATCATATCTGATCGAGATCCGAGATTCACTTTCAGGTTCTGGAAAGCTTTGCACGAGGCTCTGGGTACTCGTTTGAATTTCAGTACAACTTTTCATCCTCAAACTGATGGACAGTCTGAGCGAGTGATTCAGGTGTTGGAGGATATGTTACGAGGTTGTGTGATTGATTTCCGTGGTAATTGGGAAGATTTATTGCCATTAGCTGAGTTTGCTTACAATAATAGTTATCAGACGAGTATTCGTTGGCACCGTATGAGGCTCTATATGGACGAAGATGTCGTACTCCTATATGTTGGACAGAGTTGCATGATAGAAAAACTTTGGGTCCAGACTTGGTTCGAGAGACTGAAGATACTGTCAGACTGATCCGTGATCGCTTAAGAGAGGCATTTGATAGGCAGAAGTCATACGCATATAAGCGACGTAAGGATATCGAGTTTGAGGTTGGAGATCAGGTTTTTCTCAAAGTATCTCCATGGAAGAAAGTATTGAGATTTGGACGTAAGGGTAAACTGAGTCCGCGATTTATTGGGCCGTATCATATTCTGAAGAAAGTTGGACCTGTTGCTTATCAGCTTGAGTTGCCTTCCCAGCTCAGTCGTATTCATGATGTTTCTCATGTATCTATGTTGAGGCGATACCGTCCAAATCCAGATCACATCATTCAGGTTGATGAGGTAGAGCTGAGACCTGATTTGTCATATGAGGAGGAACCTGTTCAGGTTTTAGAAATGGATGAGCGAGTTCTTCGGAATAGGCCTATTCTAAAGGTCAAAGTTCAGTGGAGTAATCATAGCCCCTCAGAAGCTACTTGGGAGACATTGGAGTCAATGGAGGTTCAATTTCCTCATCTGTTTTCATAAGGTAAATTTCGATAACGAAATTTCTTGTAGAGGGGGAGAATTGTAACAACCCGAAAATTTCAAAATAATATTTAATTGGGAATTGAGGTTTTAATTGTGAAAATTGGTAATTTTTTTGGGACTAAATTGAAAGATTTTAAAACTTGTAGCTCGTTTTAGAGTTAAAGAAAATTCAGGGACCAAGCCCCGAATTTGCCCAAGAAAAGTAGGTAAGTTTGGTGTATATTACGTGAGTTGGTTTTTGGAAATCAGAAACCAATTCCTCCCAAATTCCCTCTCCCAACCTCAACTTCCGATGACGATACCGACGCCGTCCGAATTTTGATCGCCGTTTTGAAAGCACCATCGTGTTCGTTATCGAGTCAGGAATAATCCCCTAAATTTAATTGAAGCGAAACGCTGCCAAACGTCGTGAATTTCAAGTCAAAGCATCGACCTTTTTTTTAGCTCAATCGCCTAGAAAATCCTAAATTCATCGACGCTCGTTGCTCCGTTTACGACACCTCCTGCACCATCGTGTTCCTTGTGCCGTTTCGACTCCGCCGGTGTAACCCTAGGTCTCCGTCGACGGCGGCGCGTGGGGAGGTGAAGCGGTCAGAGTTTCCGATTTAATGAAATCGAGCTCTCCACCGTTCAAATTTTGAACCGCTCTTTGTAAGTATCTCGAAATTGCTCAAAATAATTTTTAGAAATTTTTCCGTGATTTTTAGAGCCCCGGAGGACACCTCACGCGCGCCCACACGCGCCGCCACAGGGCGAGTGAAAGCTTGAAACCGGTTTAATAGGTTTAACCGGTTTTGAACTGGTTTTTGACCGGTTTAACCGGTCACGACCCGACCCGTTGACCCGACCCGACCCGTTGACCGTTGACCGGTGCTATTTTGGGAATTTAGTCGATTTTGGTGCTATTCTGGGAATTAATTCGAAAAGGGGTGCTATTTCTATAAAATGGTTGACAGTTTGCTGACCTCTTTGAACAGAACTTTGACCGGCTATTAAACTATCGTTAATCTTTTCCGAAAATACCTATTCTGACAGTTTTTGACGTCACGAATCCATTTTTGGGGTCCGTTTCACCAAATTCGAACCCGAAAATCTCCAAATCGTCAGTCGAACCCGTTGACTTTTATTTTGACCAAGAATTCAAATTTTCGGAAAGTCATACTTTATGTTTTTCGACGTCCTGAATCTGATTCCGAAGTTCGTTTTGCCAAATTCTGACCCGAAATTCCCGAATCGAGCTTGTAAACCCAAAAGGCTTAATATTTCAGTATTTTGATTATTTTATTGAGATTTGGTCAAGGATTTATTTAATAAAAATATTTTATGAAGGTACTCGTGTTTCACCTGAGCAAGAATCAATTAGGTTCGGTGTTATCCGTTCTTTAGATCAGCCTGAGCCGCGTACTACGAGAATTACCCGTAGGTTTCCGTATATTATTTAAATAATATTTAGATTATTTATAATAGGATTCCAATATGGATTTTTCTAATTCGCAGGATCTAACGCTGCAGCAGAACGTGATCGACAAACCCAGTAATAAGCTTCCCTATCTGATTTCTCAGACTGTTACAGGTGTGTTTCCCGACAGTGTTAATTATTTCTGTTTTAAAATATACATCTGAACATTATGTATCTGATATCTGATTTACCGCATATTTCTGATATGATCTCTGGTTACGGTATTTTATACCAATTTTTCGAATATTGATTATCCGATATCTGAAATTCTGTATACTACTAATTTGTCTTCTGATTTCCGTATTTCTGTATATGATTTTTAAGCATGAACACTTTTATGTTTTAAAGAATTAATCATTGTTTTCATTCAAATACATTCATGAACAATCATTGGAGGGGTATTGTTGAAGGAAGTATATCCGCAGGTTCCTCGGCTTTGTGCTCAGGGCCTTATTTGATGTGTGGGTTGGGTGTATGGTTCTGGGGAACCTACACATTCTGATGTGATGGGCTGGGGGTAGTGTTCATATTTTTTTAACGACATGATTGCATAAACCGACTTTACTGGAATATTTTTATCAGTATGTTTTTATATACATTGTATGGAACACACTGGGCTTTTCGCTCATTCTATAGTTTTTACCCTTTTTCAAATAACAGCAGACCGTAAATTAGCAGATTTGGCATAAGGGAGATCAACTACTTATTTTGTACGAACATATATCTCTATATGTTTTTCGATGTATCTGGTAACATGTATTTGTTATCGTTTTTGGATATATCTGTATTATTATTATAATGTGTTGTAAGATATATATAAAAAAAACTCTGAATGGGACATGTGACCACTTAGGTTTGGGTTTAACTTACAGACCAGGTCTGGAGGGTTATATTTAGTGGTATCAGAGCTTTCAGTTTTAAACACTCGGACTGTATATGGGTCATAAACTTTGGATTTTTAAGAAATTTTGAAAAAAAAATGTGTCACAACGAGTATCCGTAAAATCGCAATGCGTATCCGTAAATCGCAACGAAAATACGTAAAATCGCAACGCGTATCCGTAAATCGCAACGCGTATCTGTAAATCACAACGAGAATACGTAAATCGCAATGCGTATCCGTAAAGCGCAATGACAATACGTAAAATCGCAATGCGTATCCGTAAATCACAACGCGATTTTTAAAGCGCCATTATAATCGCTATGCGTATTTTATTTTCAAATTCCAAACACGAATATTAATTATCGGAACACTGAACCGTCTACAGTATATCCCGTAATCGCAACTCATAACCTAAAACCTAAAAAAATCACAACTCAATCACATCTCCATCTCTCACTCTCTACGGCGAAATCTGTCCCCATCTCTAAAAATTTCCGTCCCCATCTCCGGCGAAATCCCTCACAACCATTCACGGTCAGAAATCCCTCACAATCATTCAGAAATGGAAAATCAACCTCCGAGGGTTAGTTTTTTTAATTATTTTTATTTTGAAATTTTTGCATTATTTTAGGTTTTTCATATTGAAATTGATGATAAGTTTACTGGTAATTTCAATAATAGATTAACCATTTCACTTAGATTTCTTATTAAATTCATTCGATTGCTGCCAATACTGCTAAACTGTTTAGTCTTTAACCCTGTGAAGTTAGTATTTGTCTTTGTTTTGCCTTTTGGTTGAAGTAATGCAATCCATTAAAGTTTCAATTTGCAGAAGAAGAATAGTTTCTAAACTTAAAATCACAACATGAAAATGAAAATCGCAACACGAAAATGACTATCGCAACGAGAGAAATGAAAATCGCAATGAGAGAATCGCAACGCGAAACCAAAATCGCATTGCGATTTTCATTTCGCGTTGCGATTCTCTCGTTGCGATTTTAATTTTGCGTTGCGATTCTCTCGTTGCGATTTTCATTTCGCGTTGCGATTCTCTCATTGCGATAGTCATTTCCGCGTTGCGATTTTCATTCTCTCGTTGCGATTTTCATTTCAACCAAAAGACAAAACAGTGTTGCAAATTTTAGTTTCAAGAATAAACTACTACTCTTTATGTTTATTATTTTTGGTATATCTTCACAGTGTAGTTTTTGGTATATCTAACTTGGTATGTTTATTGTTTTTGTAGAAATTTTTTTCGGCTTCATTGACATTAAGGAATAAAGTTAGCCTAGCCACTACAATTGCTTCGAAGCTTTCACCTGCACAAAGAAAATTGTTTGAGGCGATACCATCCAAATCCAGATCACATCATTCAGGTTGATGAGGTAGAGCTGAGACCTGATTTTTCATATGAGGAGGAACCTGTTCAGGTTTTAGAAAGGGATGAGCGAGTTCTTCGGAATAGGCGTATTCCAATGGTCAAAGTTCAGTGGAGTAATCATAGCCCCTCAGAAGCTACTTGGGAGACATTGGAGTCAATGGAGGTTCAATTTCCTCATCTGTTTTCATAAGGTAAATTTCGATGAGGAAATTTCTTGTAGAGGGGGCGAATTGTAACAACCCGAAAATTTCAAAATAATATTTAATTGGGAATTGAGGTTATAATTGTGAAATTGGTAAATTTTTTGGGACTAAATTGAAAGATTTTAAAACTTGTAGCTTGTTTTAGAGTTAAAGAAAATTCAGGGACCAAGCCCTGAATTTGCCCAAGAAAAGTAGGTAAGTTTGGTGAATATTACGGGAGTTGGTTTCTGGAAATCAGAAACTAATTCCTCCCAAATTCCCTCTCCCAACCTCAACTTCCGACGACGATCCCGACGCCGTCCGAATTCCGATCGCCGTTTTGAAAGCACCATCGTGTTCGTTATCGAGTCAGGAATAATCCCCTCAATTTAATTGAAGCGAAACGCTGCCAAACGTCGTGAATTTCAAGTCAAAGCATCGACCTTTTTTTTAGCTCAATCGCCTAGAAAATCCTAAATTCATCGACGCTCGTTGCTCCGTTTACAACACCTCCTGCACCATCGTGTTCCTTGTGCCGTTCCGAGTCCGCCGGTGTCACCCTAGGTCTCCGTCGACGGCGGCGCGTGGGGAGGTGAAGCGGTCAAAGTTTCCGATTTGATGAAATCGAGCTCTCCACCGTTCAAATTTTGAACCGATCTTTGTAAGTATCTCAAAATCGCTCAAAATAATTTTTAGAAATTTTTCCGTGATTTTTAGAGCCCCGGAGGACACCTCACGCGCCCACATGCGCCGCCGTAGGGCGAGTGAAAGCTTGCGGTTTAACCGGTTTTGAACTGGTTTTGACCGGTTTGACCGGTCACGACCCGACCCGACCCGTTAACCCGACCTGTTGACCGTTAACCGGTGCTATTCTGGGAATTTATTCGATTTTGGTGCTATTCTGGGAATTAATTCGAAAAGGGGTGCTATTTCTATAAAATGGTTGACAGTTTGTTGACCTCTTTGACCAGAACTTTGACCGGCTATTAAACTATCGTTAATCTTTTTCGAAAATACCTATCCTGACAGTTTTTGACTTCCCGAATCCGTTTTTGGGGTCTGTTTCACCAAATTCGAACCCGAAAGTCTCCAAATCGTCAGTCAACCCCGTTGACTTTGATTTTGACCAAGAATTCAAATTTTCGGAAAGTCATACTTTATGTTTTTCGACGTCCTGAATCTGATTCCGAAGTTCGTTTTGCCAAATTTTGACCCGAAATTCCCGAATCGAGCTTGTAAACCCAAAAGGCTTAATATTTTAATATTTTGATTATTTAATTGAGATTTGGTCAAGGATTTATTCAATAAAAATATTTTATGAAGGTACTCGTGTTTCACCTGAGCAAGAATCAATTAGGTTCGGTGTTATCCGTTCTTTAGATCAGCCTGAACCGCGTACTACGAGAATTACCAGTAGGTTTCCGTATATTATTTAAATAATATTTAGATTATTTATATTAGGATTCCAATATGAATTTTTTCAATTCGTAGGATCTAACGCTGCAGCAGAACGTGATCGACAAACCCAGTAATAAGCTTCCCTATCTGATTTCTCAGACTGTTACAGGTGTGTTTCCCGACAGTGTTAATTATTTCTGTTTTAAAATATACATCTGAACATTATGTATCTGATATCTGATTTACCGCATATTTCTGATATGATCTCTGGTTACGGTATTTTATACCAATTTTTCGAATATTGATTATCCGATATCTGAAATTCTGTATACTACTAATTTGTCTTCTGATTTCCGTATTTCTGTATATGATTTTTAAGCATGAACACTTTTATGTTTTAAAGAATTAATCATTGTTTTCATTCAAATACATTCATGAACAATCATTGGAGGGGTATTGTTGAAGGAAGTATATCCGCATGTTCCTCGGCTTTGTGCTCAGGGCCTTATTTGATGTGTGGGTTGGGTGTATGGTTTTGGGGAACCTACACATTCTGATGTGATGGGCTGGGGGTAGTGTTCATATTTTTTTTAACGACATGATTGCATAAACCGACTTTACTGGAATATTTTTATCAGTATGTTTTTATATACACTGTATGGAACACACTGGGCTTTTCGCTCATTCTATAGTTTTTACCCTTTTTCAGATAACAGCATACCGTAAATTAGCAGATTTGGCATAAGGGAGATCAACTACTTATTTAGTATGAACATATATCTCTATATGTTTTCCGCTGTATCTGGTGACATGTATTTGTTATCGTTTTTGGATATATATGTATTATTATTATAATGTATTGTAAGATATATATAAAAAAACTCTGAATGGGACATGTGACCACTTAGGTTTGGGTTTAACTTATAGACCGGGTCTGGGGGGTTACATTTTTGCTATATATTTTTCAGTTTCTTCCTTCTCCCCTTTTTTGCTCGATTCTTCTTCAATTTTGGTGTTGAAATCTTCACCGAATTCCCTTGGATGCATCTGCATTTTCTTTGTTTTTTATAAGATCGGGATGGGTTTAGGTATGATATATGGATTTGATTTTGACTTTGATAAAAAAAATTATTGTTTAAAGAAATTTATCGTTTTAGCGGGACGAGTTATCGAAGAATTTTAACTAAAACTCGTCTTATTGGAATGATGAATGAATTTTATTAGAAATTATCGTGTTGAATTCGTATACTACTAAAATATTATATTTTCCTTATTATTTTTACTTGAATTTATTATTCCTCTAAAAAAAGCTCTTGCTTTACATTTGAATTTATAAATCGATTTTAAATATAAAATGTTTTAATTAAAATAAAATGATCATATATATATTTAGAGAGAGAGAGAGAGAAATAATTGAACTTTCAAACACTACAAATTAAATAGTTGATCTAGTGAGATGAGGCACTCCATTAAACAAAAACAAAATCAGGGATTTGAATTTTGACGTTTGCGAATGGATTAAATTAGGTTGGAAGTGTCGTCCTCGTCTCTACAATATCCTATTTAGAATAATTACTTTTTATCTATGACAATGGCTTGGTAGATTTGAAGTTCACAATTTATATTTTCAAAAAATATAAAACAACTATTTATGAAACGAACTTGCAAATTAAATAGTTGTTATATATTTTCAAAAAATATAAAACAGCTATTTATTGGCCTACAGATGTGTTTTTTAAATATTAATATAAACATAAAGTGATTTTTTTTTCTCGACTATCGTTTAATGGACATTCTAATATCTTCGTTTTTTATATATTTTTTTTCTTTAGATTTAAATAAATATATTTTAATTTAATTTCTTTCTTTTTCGTATATTTTTAAAGTATTTATTTATGTTTGTCTTTATGGTACAATTTTTTTTTCTAATTTTTATAGAACACTTTTGTTTATCATTACGAGAATTTGACTTTTCGTATTACATTCATTATGACATCTCTTTTATTTAGAAAAAGACAGTAGTCTTACATAATTATATTTTTTACGATAATTTATCATATTGCATATAGGTTCGAATAGATATACGAAGATTATAGTAAGAGAAAATCGCCTCAGTGACTAAAACTGCCTTATAATATACGATTTTAACCAACTTTTTTTGAATTTGCCAAAATGACCAACAAAATCGCAATGCGAAAAAAAATCGCAACGCGATCTCCAGAATCGCAAATCAGTTCCCAGAATTGCAACGCGATTATGAATAATCGCAATGGGATAGTACAAATTCGCATTGCGATTTTCCATAATTGCAACGCGAATATGAAAATCGCAACGCGAACATATAAATCGCAACGCAATTCTGACTATCGCAACGAGTATCCGTAAAATCGCAACGCGTATCCGTAAATCGCAACGAAAATACGTAAAATCGCAACGCGTATCCGTAAATCGCAACGCGTATCTGTAAATCGCAACGAGAATACGTAAATCGCAATGCGTATCCGTAAAGCGCAATGACAATACGTAAAATCGCAACGCGTATCCGTAAATCACAACGCGATTTTTAAAGCGCCATTATAATCGCTATGCGTATTTTATTTTCAAATTCCAAACACGAATATTAATTATCGGAACACTGAACCGTCCACAGTATATCCCGTAATCGTAACTCATAACCTAAAACCTAAAAAAATCACAACTCAGTCACATCTCCATCTCTCACTCTCTACGGCGAAATCCGTCCCCATCTCCGAAGATTTCCGTCCCCATCTCCGGCGAAATCCCTCACAACCATTCACGGTCAGAAATCCCTCACAATCATTCAGAAATGGAAAATCAACCTCCGAGGGTTAGTTTTTTTAATTATTTTTATTTTGAAAATTTTCCATTATTTTAGGTTTTTCATATTGAAATTGATGATAAGTTTACTGGTAATTTCAATAATAGATTAACCATTTCACTTAGATTTCTTATTAAATTCATTCGATTGCTGCCAATACTGCTAAACTGTTTAGTTTTTAACCCTGTGAAGTTAGTATTTGTCTTTGTTTTGTCTTTTGGTTGAAGTAATGTAATCCATTAAAGTTTCAATTTGCAGAAGAAGAATAGTTTCTAAACTTAAAATCACAACATGAAAATGAAAATCGCAACACAAAAATGACTATCGCAACGAGAGAAATGAAAATCGCAACGAGAGAATCGCAACGCGAAACCAAAATCGCATTGCGATTTTCATTTCGCGTTGCGATTTTAATTTCGCGTTGCAATTCTCTCGTTTCGATAGTCATTTCCGCGTTGTGATTTTCATTCTCTCGTTGCGATTTTCATTTCAACCAAAAGACAAAACAGTGTTGCAAATTTTAGTTTCAAGAATAAACTACTACTCTTTATGTTTATTGTTTTTGGTATATCTTCACAGTGTAGTTTTTGGTATATCTAACTCGGTATGTTTATTGTTTTTGTAGAAATTTTTTTCGACTTCATTGACATTAAGGAATAAAGTTAGCCTAGCCACTACAATTGCTTCGAAGCTTTCACCTGCACAAAGAAAATTGTTTGAGGAAACCTGCTTCGGGCCATGGCTGAGAGTACAGCATCTGGGTGGAGATGCTAATTTGACCCATTTGTGGCTTCAGACCATGACTAGCGATCTACCCGACAATATACAACGTGGTGAGGAAGAGATATGGTTTCATTTTCCACCGGCGTATACTTGTTTTGGGCGGAAGGAGTTCTGCTTAATCACTGGTCTACGATTCGGACACGATGATTTAGGTCGGTACACTCGTCATATCACCCGCCCATCATGGTTATCCCGGGTTTTTCCTGATGAGTCAATAGAGAAGCCGAACTTACACGTCGAAGACCTGAAGAAATTGTTTAATAAGAAAGATGGTTTTACTCGGATGAATGACGTCGATGTTGTCCGAGTATGCCTTCTAGTACTTTTATCTTCCGGCTTTTTAGGCAGAGAGGCCAGACAACCTATTCCTCAGGAGCTAATATTATTGGTAGATGACCTAAATGCATGGAATCTGTTTCCGTGGGGTTCGTATATATGGAAAGCTACCTGGATTAAGTTGTCGTTTACCTTTGATGACCGCAAAAGTTTGCGTGGCGATGGGTCGAAATACACTTTGTCAGGCTTTGTTTGGGCCTTTAAGGTAACAATTTCTATATAATGTTTTTAAAATTATAATTAATTATTTAACAATTACTAATGTTTGTTATTATATTGTTTGTAGATTTAGATATTCGAGGCTTTCCCCAGCATGCGGACATATGCATTAAAAACTTCAAATGATATTCCTAGGGCTATTTCCTGGAAGAGGAAACGTCTGTTGGATTGGGAAGACTTAATACCATATGCGACAATAAATAATGTAAGTTAACACAAATACTATCATATATAAACAAGTTATTAATAGTAGACGTTTAACTTTGTTTGAGTTTTTATATTTTTAGGAGGCCAACACTCCATTACAGAGACTGACACCCACGGAGGCTGAGCTTGCCACTGATTGGTGGCAAGCTAGTCAGTGTTTTTTTGATGGCACGAATGATGAGCAACCTCCACTTCCTCCACTTCGAGAGCCATCACCTCACCTAGAGCCATCACCTGATCGACCCGACTATATACCTCTTCAACGAGAGCCATCACCTATCCCGTCACATCATCGAGCCTCTTCTCCACCATCACCTCATGATAGGCGACCGGCAAAGATGCGACGACTTCTATCTCCTTGTTCTCCACCTCCACGGGATGAGTCAAGGGAGTTACGTGATGAGGTCAATGCCTTGCGTGAGGAGATCGGTACTCTACGCGATAACGATGGTGCATGGTGTGTGGAGGTGTCTACTTTACGTGGTGAGGTTGCCGCTCTACGTGAGATGGTAGTATCGTTGCAGAATGAGGTTCATACTCTATGCAACGAGGTAAGTTTAAGATTTTCCATATTTAACTTGATGATAAATTTACTCGTAATTTCACTTAGATTAACCATTTCACTTAGATTGCTTAGTAAATTTATTCGTTTGCTGCCAATACTGCTAAACTGTTTATTCTTTAACACTGTGAAGTTAGTATTTGTCTTTATTTTCACTGTTTAAATATCATGTCTGTTTATTTACTGATTTTTGTATTTAATTATTTAGCGGCCCGATAATGTGGATGCTTTACGTCGGGTTTTTCTTGCACGACGGAGTTCACGCATCAGACGGCGTGCACGTGCTATTAAGTCTCCGTATACCCTAATAGTGCGAAGACACCGCAAGAAGAAGCTCGACTCGCCTGTCATCCCTCAAGAGTCAACTCCTATCGTTGAAGAGGCCCCTATCATTCCTCGAGAGTCCCCTCCCACGGTTCAAGAGGCCACTGTCATCGTTGAAGAGGTCCCTCCCACCATTCAAGAGCCCGATTCACATGGCGTCATATGTAAGATTCTTGAGAAACCCTCTGACGTGTCGGAAATGATGGATGAGAGTTGGCTCTCGTATGAGTTACCAGCCAGTACCATTCCGGTATCTGAAGTGGAGAGGAGACAACTACCGGACACAATTCTGGATAACACCCTTTGGGCTAAGACCGCAGTTGATTTTTATCTACATGAGCGGAGCCAGGGGTGTTTCACTGACATATGCAAGCTCAACGATGATATCTATTTGTTGCTTGATCGGTCTTGGTGGGGCGTATTATTAGGGGTCGAAGACAATGACTATTTCGATGGATAGGTAAGTCTTATATTTTTCTTATATTTCAATTTGATTATTTTTTTTTAAATTTATGTAAGTCACTAATATATGTCTTTTTTTGTAAAACAGCATATCGATGTGTGGGTGTCACGTCTTCTAATAATTAGGAAACTTAAGAAAAATAAAATAAATACACGATATACAATTATGCCGACGTCTTTTAACGCCGTTCACTTGAAAAATCAACGAGATGAATCATTTGCGTTGGGCAATGGACAAGCTAAACTTTATCCTGCATGGTGGGAGGTGTAACATCCCAAACTAGGGGTTAGTGGCTAAATTGTAAAGTTTAAGAATTTGATGAATTAAGTAGAAGAATGGAATAATTCAATGATTTATTTGGAAATAATTCCTAAAAGTTGTTAGTAATTATTAAAGTAGATGAAGGGCAAAATGGTCATTGAACAAAGATAATATTAAATATTAATAAATGGGTATTATAATATATGAGAGGTATGATTGAAGAGATAAGTTTTAGACTTATCTTCTTCATCTTCATCTTCTCTCAAACGTGAAGAGCCAGCTTGCAAAGGTGAGTTTCTTTGTTAGTGGGTTATTTGCTAAATTTATGGTTGGGTTTTGATCATTAGATAATAACTAAGCTTAAGGAAATCTTAGGTTATCTTAAGATTGAAAGATAAAGAAGTTATGAAAGATTAAAGAAAATGGGTTTTTAAAGGAAATTTTGGAAAAGAGTTAATAAGAGATTTTTAAGATGGAATTTGACTTGTCATCAAGAAGAATAGGAGATTTATGAAGTTAGAAAATATTTATAACAAATTTGAAAGTTTAGTAAGATTCTTAATTTTAAGAATCTTGATGAAATATGGAAGATAAATATGATTTACGGACATAAGTTGGTTTCAATAATGATAGTTGAGTTTAAAGTCATAATAGGGGATTAAAATAGAAGAATTGAATGAAGAATTGATGAATTTCGGGCTTGAAATGCAATTTCTGGACAAGGTACATCGATGCACATTCATAAGTGCATCGATGCATTCCTTTAAAAGAAAGAACATCGAATGCCTTTGATGCATCGATGCATTAGCTATGCATCGATGCATCCTTTTAAAATAAAAACATCGAATGCATTTTATGCACCGATGCACAAGTAGTGCATCGATGCATACCTTCATTGAAAGAGGAAATGGGCTTTTCTCTTAGCCTAAGAAGTGACAGTTTAGAATATATCAATTGGAATATTGATATGAATCTGTGTATTGTTATGTAGAGATAGAAAGTGATCCGTTTCAGGACAATTGAGGAATTAGAATCGAATCAAAGCAAAGCTAAGGTGAGTGCAATTTATTTTGTACTTATTTTATTGAATTAACATTGGCTTGTGATGAGCCAGTGATGGAGTTACTATGGTAAGAAGTAACTTCTAAATTGTTATGTGATTACCATGTATGCATTAATACATAGAAATAGATGGATGCTATGTTATATGATTTAAATGCTTAAGTGAAAATGCAACATATGATATATGTTATTTGACATGACATGCATGGTTATATGAAAGAAAGCTATGTGACTACATGTATATGTGAAAGAAGCTATAAGCTTATATGCACATGTAATATACGTGATATGAATTACATGAAATGATTTACATGAATACATGTATATATATAATACATGTGATATGATATGAGATATATGGTTACACATACATGTGATATGTGACAGAAGAGAAAGAACAAGTGATACGAAATGTATAAATAAATGCCCATAGTATATGATACGAGAGCTATAGGTATAGTTGGCATGCCAAGAGTCGAGGGCTTTACCTATGTCTTTCGAGACATATGGACAGTATACCTATGTTCTAAGGAACATATGGACAGTTTACCTAGGTTCTTTGGGACCTATGGACAGTTGCCGAGGTTCTTTATGACCTCTGGATAGTTACCGGGGTCTGTGTGACCTCTGGATAGGTCCTTCGGGACATTTATACGAGCTGTGGTGACAGCATTAGTGCACAACCTCAATGTACTCACATACCTCTATTCTCAAAAATATACATGGGCAATGAAATTGAAAGACAAATGAAAGGGAAAGTGATACAAGAAGGTAAGTTGCATGTGTGCATGACCTGATTGTATATTGTTATCATACAATAGATTCATGCATATTAATATGTCGTGATTCAATGATATGAATGCACATACATGAATTATATGTGTTATATGATGAGTATATGGTAAGTGGAAAGGATTATTGATAGTGTTTGTATATGTATGTCTTTTATTTATATGAAATGATATATGGTTATATTATATGTTTTATATGGCTCACTAAGTCTATGACTTAGCGTGTAAGTGATTTACACGTAGGTACCAAGAACGAGAAGTGAAAGAATAGAAGTGGCAAAGACAGTATCACTACTAAAATATCAGATCAGAAGTATTTGACAAAGTATGTATTTGGTTATGTATAAAGTGTTGGCATGTAATAAGTCATTAAGTACGAGCACTCTGATCAAGTCTGTATTTTGTTTTAAATAAAGTTTTAAATTTCCCGGGATTTTTTCTTAAGAGTCAAGGTTTGAAAGTCAATGTGACACGTCGGACTCGTATCCGGGTCGGGTACGGGTTGGGGTGTTACAGGAGGTCGATAAGGTTAGTATTTATTTTAGATTGAGTTTAAAGGTATTCATAAATAAGTGCGCAAATGAATGAATTATTACTTATGATTGCAGGTGTTTATCCCTGTTTTGGAAAGTAAACATTGGCTTCTCATCGAGCTTCAGCTCCCATCCCTTAAGGCAATAGTATATGACAGCATGATAAATTACATATCATTGGCTGATTTAAGAGATATTATTAAGGGATGGAGCTCTCATTTGGCTAAATTCTTGGATGCGATAAATTATTGGACTCGTTCTGGAAACAAGAAGCCAAAGAAGCTCAATATTACAGTTAGCAGAGACGAGACCGCACCACAATAAACGAAGGAAGCCAGAGGGGATTGTGGTCCTCTCGTATGCATGTGCTTGGAGCGTTTGACGACAGGAAGTACACATTTTCTACCTCCCACCGATAGAGATAGAGCTGCAGTAGGCTTGTGGTTTCGGTATTTTATGGCTAGAGCGATATATGCGAGACGCTGCCTACCTGCATCCGCGTTATGAAAGTGTCCATAAACAATTTGTAAGTCAAATGCAAGTGTTGTTAAACATATTTACTCTTTTTGGTTTGAAAATGTTTGGTTAAGTAGCTAGAATTCAATAATTTGCTGTTTGTAGGTTTTAGATGTGTAGAAAGTGTTGTTGATTCAATGTTTGGTTTCTGCAGGTTAATCCTGAAATGAGCTGCGTGAAATGGATGTATGGGTGCAAAAGTTGATTTCTTTATTATTTTTTGATTTTTTAATTGATTTGTAAAAGATGATTTGTAAATGTTGATTTGTTTAATTGATATGTACATAATATTTGTGCTTGTTTAATCGATTGAAATGTAATAGTTGATTTCTTGATTTCAATCTGCATTATGTTGAATGCAAAACAGACTATCGCAACGCGGAAATAAAAATCACAATGCGAAATGAAAATCGCAACGAGTGAATCGCAATGCGAAACAAATTTCGTGTTGCGATTTTCATTTTCGCATTACGATTCACTCGTTGCGATTTTCATTTCGCATTACGATTCTCTCGTTGCGAAAGTCATTTCCGCGTTGCGATAGTCAATTCCGCATTGTGATAGTCAAATGAATGTCTAATAAGTGATAACAACTGAACTTATCATAGCAATGTTCAAACTCAAGTTACTAATACATGCCTAACTGAAAATGTTAAAAGTTCACACATAATACAACGTTTGCATTTAAAAATCACCTAAGTTAACAGTCCCAAAAGGTGAAGCCGGTTGTGATTGAGATTTTGATGAGGATCCATTTTTTTGGTAGAGGAAAAGATGAAAATCGCAATGCGAAATGAAAATCGCAATGCGAAATGAAAATCGCAACGCGAAATGAAAATCGCAACGAGTGAATTGCACTGCGAAAATGAATTTGCTTTGCGATTCTCTCGTTGCGATAGTCATTTACGCGTTACGATAGTCAATTCCGCATTGTGATAGTCAAATGAATGTCTAATAAGTGATAACAACTGAACTTATCATAGCAATGTTCAAACTCAAGTTACTAATACATGCCTAACTGAAAATGTTAAAAGTTCACACATAATATACACATAATACAACGTTTGCATTTAAAAATCACCTAAGTTAACAGTCCCAAAAGGTGAAGCCGGTTGTAATTTGGATTTTGATGAGGATCCATATTTTGGTAGAGGAAAAGATGATTGTGATGGCACTGGTGATCCACATGTCAACCTTGTATGTCCACTTTCCTTGCACCGACTACATGTCGATCTCTTCTTCTCTTCACCCTTAGACGGTATACGATCGTGACTTTTTGGTCGGCCAGGTAGCCTTCTGTCCATGGCTGGTGGCAAAACTGTTTGTAAGTCATCTGGTATGTCCCACTCAGAAGGATGTGGAATAGGGTAGACAATCTCGCCATAAGTCTGTCGATATACTTCTGTAGTGTAGCAATCTATAGCGTATGCGCTTGAATCATCTTGGTTTAGATGAAGAGAAACTTTTATAACATGGCCACACGGATAACCAGATGTTTGTCATTTCATACAACTACACGTCTTTGCATTTAGATCGACAAGCTCATTTAAGTTATTATCCACTACTTCAAACAAAGTGTTTGAACATGGTTCAACTCTCCATGACGTTGACTTCACAACACGTTTCGTTATCTTTTTTTTTTGTCCATGGTCTAACACGATGTTCCAATGTTCCTGTAAATTTAAATAAATAATACTTAGTAAAATATATGATAAGTTACGAATTTAAAGAAATAATACCTGCATGGTTTCTTTTCTTGTAGTACCACTGTTGAATAGAGGCTCGAAAAAACTCCATTAACATAGTAATGGGTAATTTCCGGGAATGACGACTTAGAGCGTTGATTGATTCTGCACTATTAGATGTCATGAAACCATATCTTGCTCCAAGTTGATGTACTCTTGACCATCTTTCAAACCCGACATCTTCTAGTGTTTGAGCACACTGAGGCAAAACACGTCTTAAATAGTTTATATGCTTATTAAAATCCACTTCCCGGTAAGCTTTTACAGCCTTCCAGTATGTCCATTTGTGATTTTTTATACCAGCAGACCTTGATTTTAGATTTCTATACAAATGAACACCACAAAGTCCATGAAAAACATCTGGGAAACACCTTCTAACAACGTTGTCAATTGAGTTTGCCCTATCGGATATGATTGTCATATTGCTAATAGGACCTATGCAATCCCTAAGATGCCCCATAAACCATGTCCATGAATCAGAGGTTTCAGATTTGCCAACCCCGTAAGCTATTGGCAGTATACCATTATTAGCATCCATGGCTACTGCTAATAAGTTTACTCCAAGGTATCGACCTTTTAAATGTGCTCCGTCAACTATAATAACTGGGTGCATGCAATTAATAAACGAACGAATCTACAAAATCATATACACAAGAAATATAATCATTTAAATGTGAAATGCATATAACTAACAAAAATGAGTCAACAAAATTATATTGATTTACTAACCGCAGCATCAATGGTGATAAACAGCAACTCAAAGCGTCCATCTCTATCTGTTTTGATATGAGTTACCGACCCAGGATTTTTCAGCTTTAAATTGTGACAATAAGCCGGCAGTTGGGCAAACGATGCTTCTGGTGACCCCCTCAACAATTCCAAGGCATAACATTTGGCTCTCCAAGCTTGAGAATATGAGATACTAATCTTGAACTGAGCATTCATGTCAGTCATAATTTCATGTCCCCGATATACCCTACCATTCAAAAACATTAACTCAGCCAGAAAACCACCCAACACCTTTTTGTTTGCTTGTCTATGGTGAGGAAAAACTTGGGTTCTTGAACATGTATGTTTATCAATAAAAGTCCTAACTTGAAACATTTTGCAATCTTTTATCCTCTTTGCAATCATACGCCACATACAGTTTTTGTCAATCATACACCTTGTTTCGAAACGATCTTTGCTTGATTTGTTAACTTTTAGTTGATAGCCATCTTCCACACATTTCGTATACAAAGCTATCTTCAAGTCTTCCTTTGTATCAAAACAATCATCTTTCTTGATACGAATAATTTTTGTGTAACAATCAACTGCTATCTTTACCAACTCTTCTTCCAGTATCTGAAGTAATTCTAGCATATTCCAGTTATACTCCCGTGACATTTTCTTCGGGGACTTTTCTTTGGGGATTTCTTCTTCTTTTTCTTCTTCATCAGTGTTATATGAATTATAGAATGGATGTTCAACATGTTCGTTTACAGTCGTAACTTCCTCCTCATTATCATCAACAACATCTTCCTCGGCAACAGCTGTTTCATCATCAAAATTCGGGTATTGACCAATATCAAAATCATTACACGCAGGGTCTGTTTCTTCTTCTGAAAAATCATCAAAATCCGAGTATTGACCAAGATCAAAGTCCGGGTATTGACCAAGATCAAATTTTGAATACTGGCTAGTACTCACAATTTTTTCTGTTGGCTCATCATCGTCTAACTGGTCAATACGAAAACCGGAATTTGGTGCTGAAAGTTGATTGGGATTTGGATTAGGGAAAGGTTGTGGGTTTTGAGATTGTGTTTGGTATTGGAAATGTGGTGAAACAATATTTTCTTGGTGATGAAATTGTGGTGGAACCATTAAATTTTGAGCACCATAAACTGGGGTTGAAAAACTTAGTTGATTACTACCCGCTACTGACCCAACTTCACTACTTCTAGGTTCAACAACATGCAATGTAACATCATCGCTTGAAACACTAATGTAAGTAATGAATCGTTCAACATCTTCATTGTCGGTTAACAAATAAACTTTACCATTTCTCTGATAAGATAGCCTAAATCCACTTAGGGGCTCTAAATTCAATTTCTTTGCAACACGTAACATTAGAGTTTCATAAGTTAACTTTTTTAATGACAGTTTTAGTTGAAGATTCATGGGTAAAGGCATATATTGTAAAACACCATGATCATTCTCCCATGACCCTCCAAAACACAAATCTATCCAAACATGATCAACATTAGATGATTTCATTATTGTAAATTAATTTACTAAACAAACGAGCTGCGAAACTAAAAATCTGTTGCCGGATGGGGAAGGATATCGTTGGATATAGGAACGGATGTCGCCGGAGAGAGTGATAGATGGAGATGGAATGAGTTGCGATTTAGGGATTTAGGTTATGAGTTACTGCTGCTGCGTAGTTATATACCCAAAACATTTGTGTTGCGAAATTAAAACCTGTTGCGAATTCAGAAATCGAGTTGTGAATTTGAAATTCAGTATTGCGATAGTCAGAATCTCGTTGCGATTTACAGATTCACATTGCGATTTACAGATTCGCATTGCGATTTACGTATTCGCATTGCGATTTACGTATTCGCATTGCGATTTACGTATTCGCATTGCGATTTACGGATACGCATTGCGATTTACGGATACGCATTGCGATTTACGGATACGCATTGCGATTTACGTATTCTCGTTGCGATTTACGGATACGCGTTGCGATTTACGGATACGCGTTGCGATTTTACGTATTGTCGTTGCGATTTTATGGATACTCGTTGCGATAGTCAGAATCGCGTTGCGATTTATATGTTCGCGTTGCGATTTTCATATTCGCGTTGCGATTTTGGAAAATCGCAATGCGAATTTGTACTATCGCATTGCGATTCTTCATAATCGCGTTGCGATTCTGGGAACTGATTTGCGATTCTGGAGATCGCGTTGCGATTTTTATTTTGCATTGCGATTTTATTGATCATTTTGATAAATCTAAAAAAAAATTGATTAAAATCATATATTAAAAAGTATTTTTAGACACTGAAATTATTTTCTCAATTGCAAACTTTTAAATTATCCGCGTGTAGCATTAAATTTCTGTAAATGGTAGCTGTCTTCCCGATACTTCCACCTTGTCCTTATCACCAAAGTAGTCCTTGTAAATGTGTGGCCAAGAAACTGATTCTTCAGGACAATTCTAAACGAAGACAACAATAAAAAGATCCCATTTCCCCCTTAAAGATCATAACTTTTTTTTAACTCAAATTCACTTGAAAAGAAACTGCATTAATGGCTGCCTTCATCCCATTCAAGCTATCACTTCTATTGAGTCTGCTCTCAAACATTGGTTTCTTACCGGAAACCAGCAAGAACAAAGTTGGGATATTTCCACCACCATGTAATCGGATCGAGTGCCCAAGTTTTGATATTATTCAACAAGGCAATGGCTATGAGATTCGTAGGTACAATTCCAGTGTGTGGATATCAACTCCCCGCATTCAAGATATCTCTCTTGTCGGTGCCACCAGGACTGGCTTCCTTCAGTAAGTTTTACACATTTAAGGTTTCTCTAAAGCTAGCAAACTATAAATTGATGGAAGTTTATGGTTCCTACTTTGCTTATAGGCTATTTGATTACATTCAAGGGAAGAACAAGTACGAGAAACAGATAGAAATGACAGCTCCAGTGATAACTGAAGTTTTGCCAGGCGATGGACCCTTCTGCGAGTCGACGTTTACCGTGAGCTTTTACGTCCCGAAGGTGAACCAGGCGAATCCGCCACCAGCTGAAGGCCTCCTTATCGAAAGATTGAAATCTACTTATGTAGCAATAAGGCAATTCGGTGGATTTGTTACAGACTATAACATTGCAGAGGAGGCTGCGGCATTGCAAGCCAGTCTTGAAGGCACTGCTTGGTCCGATGCAATCGAGAGGTCTCGGAAACATTATGGCGTTACGATTTACTCGGTTGCTCAGTCCAACTCTCCTTTTGAATTCAGTGGCAGGGT
Organism: Hibiscus syriacus; assembly: GCF_006381635.1. NCBI lineage: Eukaryota > Viridiplantae > Streptophyta > Magnoliopsida > Malvales > Malvaceae > Hibiscus > Hibiscus syriacus. The sequence goes on along the minus strand of NW_024062251.1, from coordinate 18,108 downwards.
GAACGAGATTTGGATGATGTTTGATTTTGAAGATGAGTTCTTGCCAGTTTAAGAAATAAATGATTTTTGATAATTCAGTCTTTCTCCTGGTTATGATGATCACTTTCCAAAACTTTAAGCTCGGATCTAGTATTCATGTTACTTTTTTTGTATCGGGCAGTACTGTGTGCCGTCTTTTAAGTGTCGTGTTTTCGTTTAGATTGTGTCATGTCTAATAAAGTTAAGCCAGTGTAACAAATGAAAAATGAAGGGTTATTGCATCTGCAAAATCTTAATCTTATGAGGTTTGAGAAAACCTTTATCTGTAAGTTGCAGTAAATCAAAACCTTGAAATATAAGTGTACGTATATACATTTACATGTATGGAATTGGACTGTGTCCCCCGAGTGCCTGCAGACTGAGATTAGAATCTTCAAAAAAACACATTCTCAGAAAAGATTAAATAATCCTTTCATTTGGGGTTCTTTCATATGATCTACACGCCTCAATCAACAAAGCCATTGAAAAACAAAAATAGAGGCAAAACCTCTAACTTGGCGTAAGTCACTATTTTAATCAGTTGGATATTCCATGAACTACCATTCACAATGTGCGTAAGCTCTATCAAAAGTACTTTTCGGGTTACTCCCGTATTTTACAAACATACCATGGTCAGTATCTAAAGAAAAATCTGTCAAAGAATCACAGACCTGTTTGAAGTTATCTTGATCTCGGTTCATTGGTTGGGCCGAGTGGGAATCCAGAACATGGCCCTTCTCCTCTAAGACATACCCCGTATGCGGCCTACTAGTTGAAAACATTCTGCGCGAAACTGTGTTGCAAGAGGATGATTCTGGAGTGTACAAGTTATTGAAGATTGAGAATGGATCTCCATTGCTTGCATCGGCATAGTCAACAGTACTGAAAGAGTCTCGAGCACTATCTGTCGTAAAAGAAGCCTCGTCTGAGCTAGTGAAAAGGGACCAATCGCTTGACGTAGCATCAGAGAACTCCAAATTGGTCGGCTCAGCATACATCTCTAGCACTCTGTGAATGTTACCATTTGCATTCTGCCTGAGAATGCCATTGGAGTTGCGATTGATACAGCCTGTAGCGGTTTCAGGCCTGGAATCTGGGTAAAGCTTGTGGCCAACAGAGTGGCTGCTCGATTTGCTTTGTGTCGGTCGTGATGGCTTCTCCATTTTTGAAGCGATGTGCCTAGCAGGAACTTGCTTGACCTTTACAGTAACTGCTCTTTGAGGGCGAGGGTATGACCTTGAAAATTTTACATACTTTCAGAGCTAGAAGAGAACATTGATGTGAAAACCAAAAGTAGCATTCATACAACAAAGACGCATAAAAAATGGGGATAAAATGAATAAATGGAAGGGATAAAATTGGGAAAGGAATACGATATTTCTAAAGTACACTAGGAAATCACAGGTGTCTACCTCGTGTAAAATAAGATGTATGCATCCTCAGACATCACTTGGCTCGTTGAGACTGAATGTACCTGAAAGGGGATACACCAAAACCGTATTTCAACTCCATTCCTAAAATATTTTCAATGAGCAGCTGTTTTTCGAAGAGATATTCTACCAGTGAGTATATAACCGATAGCCATTCAGTGAACCAAAAGGGCGGGGGATAAATTTACCTCGGTGTCATCTATCCTGAACCAGCTGCCTCGCAAATCTTTTACATATGACACATAGTGTCCAGAAAAAGATGCATTGAGTGTATCCAAATGCACCACGACAGCATAAAGCATGTAAAGCGGAGGGATGTCACTCGTTCCAGTCATGAAAGGAACCATATCCAGCATGTCAGGAAAATTGATATTCTTGTTGATTTTCCCATATTTTCCCTCCTGATTAACAGCCACATCAAGAAGTAATCACATAAAGTAGTTAACAAATAAAAAATCAATAGACTCAAACCAACAGAAAACTCGGATGTAGTTGCCTAAAGACTAAAACAGCAAGTTCTGAGATATGTAGAGCGGCGTAATACCTGAAACCTCTTTAAGACAATTGTCAGGACGTTAGGAGCCTCGTGTATGCGCAATTGCTTCCTAGCTCGAGCATAACTAGCACACCTTTTAACAAAAATATTTGCCGAACCAATAAATTAAACAGGTTTAATCAAATTAATTGATAGTTCTAATAAATGATAATATGGTAACACAATGAAACAAAGGTCTCGTACCTTCCACATCTGTACATGTTCTCTCCATCCAAATCTTCAGGTGTTGTAAACTGAGTTAATGCATCTTCCAATGACTCAACCCAACCATATATCTCCAAAGTAAGGTCCATAATGTTTTCATATCTTTCTGACTCATGAGAACATCTTAGACACTTCACCTGGTTACATGGATATTAAATTTAGGCAACAAAAAAAAGTACATAAACATAATTAATGAATCAAGGTAAAATGGAGAACCACAAAAGTATATCAGGAGATAAAAGTAAAACGAAGTAAAATAGTTATAAACACCTTTGACCTAAGACGCCCTCCAAAAGTATGTTGTATAAATGTTGTCTCCTGCAGCCTGGGGTCAACCTTTTGTTCCCCGCCTAGCCTCTCCAAGCATATAGATTGCATTGAAGCAACCAAGAGTCTAAAACAGACAACAATTGGAACTTTCAGATAAGCAAGGTGATGAAATTCTCATTCTTACTTAAAGTAAAAGCATCAAATTTAAATCGAAACTAACAAATCTAGACACATAAATGAAGGAAAAGAAGGGAGTCAGGGGATGTCGACAAGTGAATTCTGTAGACCTCAAGAATTCATGTGCATCTTCCTGACTTCCATCACCCATCTGCCCATTAATACTTCGGATGTGTAAAAGGATCCTACTAGGTGACAAGGGGTCTCCAGCATCTCTTAACAACATAACATGTTGCTCAAGCTCACACATAAGACACCAATCTTTCCCGTAACCTATAGAATGCTAAACAAAGTGAGCTATGCATGTGATTGAACAATGTCAATATTAGTATGTACAAAAAAAAACAAGTAAACCACATAAAAGCAAGTACAGGTTCTTGAATGATATCCATGTAGCAAATAGATGCTGAGAGGCTTCGTGAAGGTTAAACACTGCATAACAGCATTAGCATAGCAGCTGCAAAATGAAAACTATAATGAGTTCATAAAACATGAGCTCCTAAAACTTTCTTTTACATGCATACAAACCAGTCATCCCCTGGAAAATCCAAAAGGCAGTATGTTTAAATTGGTCTGATTTGATGTTTAACACAGCTTTTTTATTACCGGTCAGATGTAGGAAGTAGGAACATATACTACTAGAGAAATTTCCTACCAATAAAATCATACTCCAGATATAGTGGATGTAGGACAATAAAAGTAACAAAAGTAACACCTGTTTCCACAATTTAGAAGGCCCCTTGGCAATAAGTCAAAGACTTCACACTGGAAGAAATTTACAAATTCTTCATAAGGAAACAGCATCTGAGACAATAGGATAATAGATCATAGTCAAAAGTTCTTCATTCACAATTCAAGAGCCCCGTGAAATAATTTAACTCAACAACAGAAGAATGGAACATATAACAATCCTAGATAAATGTAAAGGAACCGACCTTTATCTTCTTATGTCTATCACCATAGGATACAGGAAAATCCTGCCCCGCAAGCTTGGATGACTTCCGTAAACCCATCATCTCCATAACTCCAATGCTGGCAGCTCCATTGATTCCTGGTGCCAGAATGTTACTTGTCATTCCAGAAGAAAATGGTAGAAAAAACTAGCATGGCTAAAATATCAAGAAAGAAATATTGAAAACCTACTTAATTCATCAGGAATTTGTCCTCTTCTCTCCATTTCATGGTGCAATCGTTCCCCAGACACTTTCACTGTTGATTTAGGTGACTTAGTTATTTTGGGTCCTACTGACTGCAATGAACTTCTAACTTTCATGCATTCTTTTGCTGCTGCCACCCCAGAACAGTCTAATTCTACTGATTTACCACTGAAAGCATTTTCCCTATAGACTATATTCTCCGAAGTCCAGGCAAAGGCATTTTCAGCTTCATGTGCGCTTTTCCCATCTTTTACAGAATATGGTGGGCCAGAAATTTCATAACTGCTTTTGGGTTCGGGCATATTGCCTTGTTGGCTTTGATGTTTATGACTCTCATGCATGTCAGTACTTACATTTTGTCTATGAATATGCATGTTAGAGCCATTGGCATTTTGCTGTTTTGAGATTCCATCTTCGGATACGACAAAGCCACTAGTTCTCGCCTGCAGAAATAGTTTGATGCAACTATCAGAAACCATGTGATTGAATAAAAGCTAACACATTCAACATAAAAGACTGTTAAGATAAGAACCTTATCCCTTCTATGAGCTTCTTTTGAAGAAATATTATTTGGTATCGAACTAGTTGCTCTAGTCCTCAAGGTCTCCTCACAAGAATCAAATACAGCTGCATCCTCTCTTCTTAGTATTTCTCCGTTGGATTCACGAGAAATTCTTTTGTCTGCACGTTTCTCTGGCGCAAAGACTTGAGAGGCATCAGTAGTAGAACAATCCCCGTAATCAAATAAACCAGTGGTTATGGAACAGTGATTTATGTTATCCAAAGGTGCATTTTCCTTGGAAGCCTGCTTATTAATGTACTCAAAGAACTGTGAATTCAGCTTGTTACTGAGTAGCGTATATTCTTCAAATGAGGCAACACTAGGAAATGAGCTTGAGCTTGAGCTCTCCAACTGCAGGCATTCTTCTTTATGAACTTGCCTCCAATGAATAATCTGGCACTTCCCAGAACTGCATAAATTCAACAGTTTTTAAGAAATATCATGCAGAACAAAATAAAAGTCAGAAAAATTTCCAACAACCAAATCAATAATAAGTATATCAGCCCGTTGCTAGGGATGTAAAGACTATACTTCATGATATAAATGAACCCAAAATTCATTTAAGAAAGATAAACGCATAGGGGAGGGATGTCTATGTTTGCGGAGTGATAATAGACGAGAATGCTGCTATCAAGCATTTGATTCCATATTTTACTTTACTTTCCCGAATGATAAAACCATTCAACAAAAATGAAGTGTAGCAATAAAGATGCATTGCAGCTGCTAAGGGATAGAATATACCAATATCTGACAGCCTTGCATCTCGAGCAGCGGGTTATAGCTGGACCAAAACACCTAGCACACACATGCAATCCCTTCTTCGGAATAGGAGCAACTGGAATAACACTTGCAGCAGCCATTGTTTCTGCTCTAAGAGCTTCTTCAGCGGCAAGATGAGCAAGTAGACTTATCTTCTCTCGTTTATTTGAAACCTCACTCCATTTCCCTAGCAAGAAATAAGCAACCAGAGGAAGCACCACCAAGACCAGAAACAATGCGGGTATATCAGCTTCTCTTGGCTCAAGCATGTTCCAACATGCGTTCTCATGACCAATTTGAGCCCAAATTTGTCATCCAGAATATATTCTTCAAAAGCTACATAAGCCCATTGAAATCAACTTCCACCCCAGTAACAAATGAAGACGTGAAAATCATTTTCTTCCCTTTAACCCTGTCAAGATTTCTTTGACACGTTAGGTCACACATAAGATTGCTACATAAAGAACTGCACTATCATACATGCAAGCAAGTATAGAGAGATGCTTTTCAAGAAATAGTGCAGCCAAACCTTCACAAGTTATTTCAAAATGAAGGAGATGCTGCCATTCATATGGGTTGCAGTGAAAAAAATAAATCAAATCCTTGGATAAACTTAGATACCATATCAGCAAAGCAGTTTCAGTCTAAGCACTCATCCTACAATAACAAGGAGATGGGAATCATGGAATATAATTCCCAGACCCAGTCGGCATTCGAATCCTCCTGTTCACAACACAATCAAACCCAGCTATATTCTTGGAAAAGAGGGGATTCGGGGCAAAGGTTCGGTTGTTAGAGGATGACTTAAGTCGGGGCAAAACCTTGCTTACTTTATACCTACAACTACCAAATCAAAGACAATAAAACTTAAAGCAAACCAAAAATATACATACATAATTCAGACTTAAAAATAGCAAAAAATGACAAGTCATTCCCATCTCTCTTGTAGAAACTAAAGCAAGCCTCAGTCAACTTTAGTTTGCTGTTTTGAGTCTACGAATATACGAAGATAAGTCATTCCCATCTCTCTTGTTTAGAGTTTTATTTCTCTATTTATTTCTTATATATCTATTATTTTGACAGTAGGACAATCTGTTAGTATAATGAAGAATCGAAACACCTTAAATTAGGTTGAGTTTGGAAAAAGCTCAATCATATCTGATTTTTACGGAGGATTCATTATGACAAAATAGGGAAAAAAGTTAATTATAAAGAATTCATCAAGTGGTCTCGATTGTTAAAGTAAGTATTGTTCTCCCTTACGATCCTGGAAGCGAGCAGTTGTGTCTATAAGTTGTGTGTAAATTCAGGGACGAACGTATGAATTTATGTTAGGAGGCAAACTTATAAAATTTTAGAAATATATGAACTTATAAAATTCTAGGGAAAGCGATAACAGATTTTCAATCACAAAATACATATAAAAAATTTAAAATATATGATAATTTTAAATTTTCAAAGGAGACGACTATCTCCACCCACCCCACTTCGATCCTTTCATATACATGTTTTCAATGATTAAGAATGATTAAGTTACATGTTGCTTGGAACTCTTCCAAAGCTTTGGGTTCTTGTCTTAAGATCCAACAATACATTTTCAAACGAGTCCTGTGTCGATAACTCGGGATTATGCGGATTTCCATTGTCCAAAGCGTGCAACCGAAGTGAAAAACAGCATCCTCTGGCACGACAACAGAATGTTCCATCAGGTTCAATGTTTGAATTCGGGTGGAAAGTTGTTGTGTTAGGGCATGCATGTGGAGTTATTTTTGGACTGGTCATGGGGTATGTGGTGTTCTCAACTGGGAAACCCCAATGGCTGGTGATGTTGGTCGAAGGACTTCGATACCGAGAGCTGAAATGGTCGAAAGCTGGTGGTAGACGCCGTCGAAGAATTAGAGCAATTCATGAATTTATGACCAGGTGGTAACATGTTTTTCCGATATGCTGTTGTGTACTATTGGCTTCTTATATTTGTGTTCTAAGGATTTCATATTGTATTGGAACTATTGTTCTTGTAATAAACATAGAGCCTGTCATGATAAATTTAGACCGATTCGCGTCGTAAACATGATTTCGATGGTTGAGTCTTTTCGTAAGAATCTTTTGCATAAACAGGAATTTAAACTTAAGATTTGCTTAAAAGATATCAAATTGCTTACCACTTGAATCAACCACCATTAATTGAGTGTGGATTTTGATATTAGTGTATATATGATTTGTTTTTTTATATAGATTTGGATGTTAAAATTATATTCATCGATAGATATTATAGTATATTTATTATCTAAATTTGTATTATTTATGTAGACATGAACTGTGGATTTGAATATATAAATTTATTTCAATATTATAAAATAGAGTATAAATGTGTTTTTATGGTATTGGAATAATGGATATCCAAATTAAAAAAAATGATCATCAAACTTTAAGTAGGTTTTGATATTCAAAATAAATTATAAAATTCTGAATTCATATTTTTAATATCGATTCAGATATCTTGACAGATAAAAATATTTAATTTGAATTCGAATAATATGTTTGGATAATTTTTGGATAAAAAATAAATATGGATTTTGATAATTCAAAAAATATGTATATCTTACATGTTACCATTTCTATCAGTGACAGACTATTTTAGTATCTCCGTATCTCTTCCACAAGATCGACCTTCGGAGAATTCTGTTGAAAAATTTTGGTAATTTTGAAGTTTTGAATGAGAAATTGATCCAAACGTTGTTGAGGAAAATGTGGAACTAATTGTTCGTTCGTAAATGTGTAGACGTGCACGATGTGGGTAATGTGAATGTCTGAACCGGTCTAGCTCTTTGTGGGCTTACGAATATTTTAACCCAAATGAGAGATATTTTCCTCAAATACAGAATATCTTTTCAAAATCTGTTTTGAATTAAAAGGATAAATATTAAAAAGTTCATTTAACCAAAACAATAATTTTGGAAATTGTTTAATTGTTTAATTCTCATTAATGCTTCATTAGATTAAAATTTTTCAATTGTTCACAATGTGAATTCCCTATAAATGTTGTGTTAACCTACTAGGTTAAACACAAATAAAAAAAACTTAAAAACCAATTCAAATGAATTCTTTTCTCTAGTTTTTTGTGATAGGCGTAGACAAGAAATAGTTTGTGATCTCGGTAGTTGTGCTATTGTGCGTTAATTATCTCGTTGTTGTATCCTAGAAGACAAACGACCAAAGATCTCGAGCACCTAGGAATGGCCGAAAATTTGTCTTAAGGAAACTGCGTAGTTGCAGACCTCAACTCGTTTCCAATCGTGTATTTATTTCTATATTATTTTTGATTATTTAATAAGATTTCTTTTTTCCTTTTTATTTGTATCATCTCAGATATACCTCTAACAAAATCTTTGCAGTGGAACCTTTGAGAGAACATTTTTTTGACATAACATTTCATATGCCACCATCCTTTGGGAAGTATTGCTATATATTTGCTAAAGAGCAAAGGTGAAGCTATAGAAAAGTATATTCTCTATAAATTTAAAGTTGAAAATTAACTTAATAAAATCATTAAGATGGTAAGAAGTGACAAGGTGGTGAATATATTGAACCATTAGTTGGTTAATATTGTGCACAACCTAATATTATTTATAAAGTGACACCATCATGGGGGTAGCAAGGCGGAAGAATTAATTCTTAAAAAGGAAATGATGAACACAATGCTACAAAGTTTTGGATTATCACAGAACATGTGGGAGAAAGTTGTTTTTCCAACTAATTACTTTTTAAATAAGGATCTCCCGAATAAATTGATAAGACACCATATGAGTTATGGAAATGCAAAAATTCTTTCTACAATTACTTAAAAATGTGGGGTGTCTTGTAAAGATAATGATCTCATTATCAAAGGAAATGAAATCCCAAATCGGTGGATTATGTTGGCTATGTAGATTATAGCAAGACATATCAACATCTTGTGTATGAATCAAAGACTCCCGATATTCACAAGAACACGATAACGAAATCAAAAAATATCTCATTCTTTGAAAATATATTCCCTTATATAACTAAGGAAGATGATTGAAGACTATCAATAAAGATAGGTCTAGATGTTCAATGAAAGGTTGAAACAAAGATATTGTCATTATGACAAACCTCTGAAAAGCAATTATGTGATAACTGAGATATCTCAGATATGCCCAAGAACATGCTTCCTTAGAATGATACTCTGATGCCAGTTGAATATCTAATATTCAAGATATCAAAGGCACAAGTGAATATGTTTCACATTGGAAAGAGGAGTAATGTCATAGAAATCCTCAAGAAAACGGTTATAATCATATCAAAAATGGAATAAGCGTTTGTAGCTCTAGACAAGTCTAGAGAATAAGTTGAATGACTTTAGAATTTATTTGAGGATATTCTTGAATAGCCAAAGTTTGTTCTCACAATATTCATACATTAGTAGAGCACATAAATTTATTTATAATGGTAAGTTGAGATATATACATCATCAACACAATATGATTAGACAATTTATCTCAAAGAGAGTTATCATATTGAAAATTTATAAATCATACTGGAAAATAAAGTGAGGTTGACTTATCGCAAGTCATCCTCGATCAGAGTAATAAAAAAAATAAACTAAACTCTTTTGAACAATTTACTTATAAATCAAATATAAGCCTCACTAAGCTTTAAAAAATTGCTTCCACTACACAATTTATTGAAATTTCATATTCTAGCAGTTTGCACTAACTTCAAATAAATATTATTTTGTATTAATATATATATATATATATATATAAATTATTACATTTGATCCAATGAAAATTAAACTCGAATATGAATCTAATCATATAAGGCACTCTGTCTAGTTACACTTTTACAATTTATAGCGAATTTTTAAAGTTGTCAGACAGAAGATGATTTGGACAAAATATGTTGTCATGTTTTCTGACCTATCACTGATTAAAAATTCATATCTTTTTTGTATACTCCTCGAAATCAATTGTATTTTGTTCTAAACGAAACTAGACTGATATACAAATTCAATGGTATAAGATTCGTCCTCTAATCTTTTTTGTAAAATTTCTGATGATTTTCTAAACTTACTGTTCAAAACATAATTTCTAGGCAGATTTTACCAACTAATGTCCTTGACTTATTCACTAGTTTTATTAACTTACTAAATAAACATATAAACTTGAATCACACTTCACATAACACTAGGAGTCACTTCTTAACGTAACTCTCACATTGGCCCATCGCAAGCCAATGTTTAGTCGAAACATATATACAAATGAAATGCACTCCTTTGCATCGCTATCAAATATTCTCCACGATAATCTTCTCGATCTCACACTTTTTCCTTCCCTTTCAAGCTACTTGAATCACTAAATTTACTGTGGACTGACGACGTCATATAATAACATAGAATATTCAAACTATTCGTTAGTAATCTAAACTTAAATATAAAATTCGATAAAAATAAATTTGATACTTAAATTGATATAAAACTAAAATCGTACTTCCATTGTAATTTCAAACTTCTCAAAATATTCCTTAAATTCCATGAATATTTCGTTTCACTATCAACTCTTCAACTTTTACTAATTTCATAATCCAACCACTAATTATGAATTCTTTTTAAAATTTGTATCAACTTTCCTATTTAATCCATAATGGCCCTTCATCATTATGATCATTTCACATTAATCACATAAAATTTCCAACACCTCAATAAAATATTCAAATCAACACTTAAACATTCAAAAGTGTGCAGTTTCATCCTAAACTTTATTAGACTTTCAAATTCAACCACACAACTTGATAAACTTGAAATTAAATCTCAACTTAAGAACTAAACCCAAAAATCAACATATGAAATAAGTTTCCAGCATTACAAGAATTTACTCAAATAATACTTCATATTTAATAAACTTAAAATCAAGTCCCCATAATATTGAGACTTTTCGAATTTCACCCTCAAATTTTACCAAATTTGTAATTTGGTTCCAATCAACTTTCTATCTTAAAGTTCCAAAATTTCTAATATTAAAATTTAGAATTAACACTCCATCTATCACATTTATGCAATAATGTCTCACAATTCTCAAAACATGTATATTAGCCCCTTTTACTAACTAAAGCTTCTAAATGGATCCAAATTGATTTCCAAAATACATAGAACACTTCAATATCATTTCTAGACTATAGGAAATTTTTCAATATTTTTACCCTAATTTCCCCTTATGGACGAATATAGCAAATCTGTTAGGAGTTTATTTTCATTTCATTTCAAGCATGAATTCAACTTCCTTAGATTAAATTCATGCTATTCTAACATAACAACATCAAATTAAATCAAAATCCCAACATTTCCAAAAACCCTAATTAGTCCAAATAGTATACAAACATGTACTAATCAAATTAATCATCATACATGTCTTAGAATTAATCTCCAACCTTAAAAACATCAAAATTCTTCTTCAATTCTTCAAACTCCAAAAATCCTACATAAACCCTAACTCTCAATCTCAACACACAATCATCTTCACCATGAAATATTGGTACCAAATGATAGAGAATTTCATGTAGGTTAATTCTCTATCTAATAGCTTAATCCAAAAATCAAGTGTATAACTTCAAAAATCAAAACAAAAATTTTTCTTACCTTGAGCAAGGCGGTTCAACCAAGAGAAGAACAACAAGCTGAAAATGGTTGATTTCTTGAGTATTCTAACATTGAATTAGCCTTTGCACTTGTCTTTAAATTATTATAATTAAACTTTTTAATAAATTATGAGAAATTCCAAAAATACCATTAATAAATCTTAAAAATTACCAATTTCCTTTGTTATTTCCTCCATTAAAATATTCCTTGGTCAAAGATGAATCAATTTAGCTTTGAATTTTTGCTTTGGCCAGGCAATTTTTGAAAGTTACATTTTAGTCACTAATTTTCCACTGTTAATCCAAATCTGAAAAATTACACAGTTCTAAGCCAAATTTATTTAATATAAAATATGGAAATAATATTTCAAACCATTTTCTAACATCCTTCAATTTTTTTGAAAAATTCTGGATCGACTCGATTATCCCATTTCAGTACCGAATTTTATCGTTTTATAACTTTTAGCACAAATCCTATACAGAAAATCTGATTCCCATGAAAAATCTTTTTTTGAGGCCAATCTGTTCATTTACTGGCTATAATATATAAATTTCAAAATTATATTTTTATTCCTTGAACTTTTACAAAGTTTATAGTTTAGCCCTCAAACTTTCAAAACTTACATTTTAGTCACTAGTCAAAATTTGGGGTATTACAAGATAATAAAGTAAATATGATGTCACAAGGGAAGGTTCAAAGGAGGACACCTATCTATCATATGTAAATATCGATCGTGGAGTCTATCACCATATCGAGTCAAAATGATTTTGATAAATAATAAATTTCATTTATGTGGGGGATTGTTGGAAAATATTTGATAATTTTGTAGCTTTGAATAAGAAATTGATCCAAAATTTTTTGAGGAAAATGTGGAACCAATTGTTGGTTTGTAAATGCGCAGATGTGCACGATGCGGGTAACGTGAATGTCTGAACCGGTCTAGCTCTTTGTGGACTTACAGATATTTTAACCCAAATGAGAGATATTTTCCTCAAATAGAGAATATCTTTTCAAAATCTGTTTTTTAATTAAAAGGATAAATATTAAAAGGTTCATTTAACCAAAACAATAATTTTGGAGATTGCTTAATTGCTTAATTCTCATTCATGCTTCATTAAATTAAAATTTTCCAACTGTTCACAATGTGAACTCCCTATAAAAATCGTGTTAACCTACTAGGTTAAACACAATTAAAAAAAACTCAAAAACCAATTCAAAGGAATTTTTTCTCTAGTTTTTTTGTGATAGGCGTAGACAAGAAATAGTTCGTGATCTCGGTAGTTGTGCTATTGTGTGTTGATCATCTCGTTGTTGTATCCTAGGAGATAAACGACCAAAGATCTCGAGCACCAAGGAATGACCGAAAATTTGTCTTAAGGAAACTGCGTAGTTGTAGACCTCAACTCGTTTCCAATCGATTGTTTCATTTCCAATCGTGTATTTGTTTCTATATTATTTTTTATCATTTAATAAGATTTCTTTTTTCCTTTTTATTTGTATCGCCTCAGATGTTATACCTCTAGCAAATTCTTTATATTGGAAACTTTGAGAGAACATTTTTCGACATAACATTTCATACGCCTCGCATCCTTTAAAAAGTTACGATCTCTTGACATGATCTCCGGTAGATCCACTTGATCTACCTAAGATAGTTGTATCAATAGGGTATATCAACCTATAAGTAGCCATCTTATGTCGACATTAAATCACTATAAAATCTCTCAATCAAAATTGAGAGAACTATCGTCTTCATTTTTCTTTTTCTCTCTTCATAGAAATAAAAAAAATCTAATAAAAATCAATTATTATCTATTGATTATGATTCATTATCAAAATTTAAAAAATTGAATTATCTATATTCATTATTGCAATATTTGAACTTTGAAAAGGTTCATTAAAAAAAGTTGAATAAATAGGCAGTAGGTCTTGGAGAAACATGTAATATTCACATTAAGTATTTGTTCACCACTGTTCATATTGGTATAAATATCATTGTCGATTATCTTTTCCCTTTTTTCAGACAATTCAGCATGGTTCTTAGCAGTAGAAGTCCATGAAGTTAACTTCTTAGCCGATGTGGTAAATAGAAACTCCAAAGTTAAAAATGCTGGTTTTTCCAAGCTGTAGTAGCATCTTGCAGTGTCATGATTACCACAAGATTGCGACCTTATGACAGTATCACTAATGAACGTTCAACTTCCGTTATGATTAGGTGGTAGGACTAATATTGATACGTTTTTAACACATGGATTGGCTCAACAGCTGTTAATTGGCATAAACCGGTGGATGTTGATGGGTTAAACCGATCGATAAACTCATTAAATGATTCCAGTAATTATAAAAGATTCATTTTTAAATATTTACGTGTATATATTATTAATAATTAGAAAAAATTATAAATAATATTATCTCGCTCTACTTAAAAGAAATAATAAAAATAAGCCGGGTATTTGTCCATCACAATCCACAAAAACAGCAAAGATGCCCACAAACTTATATAGTATTTTTTTTTATAATGTGGCGGCTCCAATTGAAGCCCAATCAGTGTAAAATTCTATAAGTGAATGATTATATTACATTGTTTTATAGCAAATCAGATTGGAACAATAATTATTTTTTTGAAGAACTGAACTTGGTCTAAATTTTTTTAATCAAAATTACATCTAGATACATGTATATTGGGGTGGGCTAGACATAGTTGGATTTCAACTTTCTTAGTTTTATTTTAGAGGAGTTAAATCGGTAGTTGACTACCGATTAACGTTTCCTTTTGATGTGATAGGTCCACGTGTGATATCACATTATCAAAAAATTATCTTATATGTGTTTTTATAAGTGTATATGTACAACAACAACAACAAAACCCTATTCTCATATGTAATGGGGTAAGGGGGAGGTAGGGCAGTAAGCTGCCCCCAACGTCAGGTTGAGAGCAACTTCCGTGGAAGACCTCCGGCAGTCATAAAATTAAAAATGGAGATAAAATGCAATGCATGTATTAAATATATATATATATATATATATATATATATATATATATATATATATATATATATATATATATATATATAATACATATTTGAACAGTCTTCATATGCAATCTTCATATGCGTGTCTGTAATGAGAAGTAATCCCTGCAAATAAATCCCTGCGAAAAAAAAAATCTTTGCATATAGATAGAAACGTAAGACCCGACTAAATTTAAAACGATAAAACATGAAGAAAATGATACACAGAAGTCATCGATAGCAAGCTACGAGAAGGAATAAAGTCAAATAGGTTAAAACCTAAACTACGACAACACTACTCCTCTACCCTAGTTCTAACCCTTCATAAATTCCAATTTCATAAACGTATAGAACGTAGAAGTCAAGGGAATTACTACAAAGACATTAAAAGAAAACAGAGATGATACACCCTATGGATGTGACCCACACTACTCTGTTACCCAGGTCTTAAGACTCCATACTTTCCTATCATAGGTCATGTCATCGGTAAAGTGACACCACACATAGACTTATCCGTCTGTATGAAACATTGATAGTCAGTATGCCTGTAAACGAACCAAACGAACACGAACGGGAGTATATTCATGTTTATGTTCATGTTAGTTGGATTTCAACTTTCTTAGTTTTATTTTAGAGTATGCAAATCGTTAGTTGACTACCGATCAACACTTCCTTTTGATGTGATAAGTTCACGTGTCACATCATCAAAAAAGTATTTTTAAACTATTTTTATATGCGTTTTTATGAGTGTATATGTAATTAATTATAATTATAGTTTACTCTAAAAATATTTTTTTACTGAAGTAACACCACGCATAGACTTATCATGTTCGTATGAAACATTGGCAGTCAGTCAAAATCTAATAATTTTCATCAAATCATATGATATTTTACTCCAAAATAAAACGATGGAGCTAAAGTACTTTAAAAATAAGATAGGAAACAAAGTTACCGTTATAGAAACGTAGGGGTAAATTAGGTTATTATGCTTTTGGAAACATAATTATTACTGGGATAATAATATGGCATCACCTCCGTAATAAAATGGATAAGAAGATATGGATAAAACCATGGGACATCAACTTAGTATTAATTAATTCATATCACATTTCAGAAGATTAATTATTACTTGAATGATTTAATACTTTTCAATAAAAATATATTTTTATTATCAAATCAATGCGTTTAAGTGCACAACTATATATTAATAAAGTAATAAATTCTTAATTGAATTAAATTGTATCATTCTTGATATTGTCTAATAAATATTTTACAAATTAAATAAATTTTAATATGTCTTCATATAAATGAAGTCATTTTATATATAACAATTTATATTAGTATGTATTTAATTTGTATGTAAAAAACATTTAATACAAACCTACTCTAAATCTTAAAAGACATAAATATTACCTTGTAATTTCAGGTATTCAAATTTTGGAATATTTAAAATAACAATCATTTATTTGATTGTTGAGATAAATTGATTCGTACAAATTAATATTATTATTTTTTTAAAATCGTAAAAGACTACATCATAAGACATATTTTTTTTAATTTTTTAATAAATTAATATCTAGATCCAATCATTAAACACAGTTGATTGGATGCAACTTTATCTTATATATTTTCTTAAAAATTAATAAAAAATTGTTGGATTGATAAACATTTTTAAGATGATGATTATTATTATTATATATATTAATTTATAAAAATTAGATTTAAATAAATAAATGGTCTTGATTTAATTAACATTATAACATAAAAAATATTTTTTTAACTCGCGATAAAACAATATATTTTTTACCCCAAATTTCAAACCCTAAAATCCCTCATCCATAACCCATAATCACTAACACATAACCATCAACTCATAAACTCTTAACCCTAAACCCTAAACCTAAGCCCTAATTCTAAAAATATTATATTACAATGAGTTAAAAAATATATATTGATCTATAAGTTATAAATTTTAGGGTAAACTATATGTTTTAATACTTAAACTTTCAATTTTTTTAAAAAACTATATTTAGTGTTTAGTTTTGTTTCATTTTTAGTACCACACCATTAAAAACTTAACGCGTTTAATATCAAAACTATCAATTTTGATGCGTTTTAGTACGTAATCTTTCAAAAAAAATTCAAACCTTAACATTAAATTTTTTAACGATGTACTAAAATAAAACAAAAACTAAACTTTAGCTATGATTCTAAAAAATTAAAAGTTTAGGCACTAAACGCATAATCTACCCTAAATTTTAATTAAACATAAGCGAGCTATTTATTTAAATCTAATGATTATAAACGATACAAGCCTCGTTAAAAAAACTCCTTCAATTAAACTCACAATTTATAAGTTGAGTGATGAATTATGTAATCTGCCCATAAAAAAGTGTCAAGTTGTAACAAGTTTTTAACAGCGGAGTACTAAAAAGAAATAAATATTAAATATGATTTCGAAAAAAAATTAAAAGTTTAGATACCAAAATTGATCGATATTGATAATTTAAATATTAAACACGTAATTTATCTTATAAATTAACATAAAACTTATTAATTTTACATAAATTTGGATTCTAACTCATATATATATATATATATACTCCATGTGGTATTGAAATTATATATATACATATATATATATATATACACACTCCCTGTGGTATTGAAATTTCCATGACAACTCCTAGGGCATGGCCTAGTACACTAACGTGGCATGAAAAAAACTCATATATTGCAAACCCACCATCCACCAAGCTTTTTGAATAAGTCGATTATTCACAATGGGAATTGAGGCAATCTCCCATTCCTTTTGGATCACATGTTTTGGTGAATCTTTTCCTAGGATCTTAGGGAAGGCAATAAGATTTTATATTATGAGAATAAATTTATTAAATTTTCAGAAAAGATAAATATATAAAATTTTAGGTGAAGTGAAAATAATTTTTTAATAAAAAAATATTTAAAATATATAAAAATTTAAAATTTTTAAGAGAATAATTACTCTCTCCCACTCTCCTTCAATCCACCCCTGATAGGATCAATCCTAGTACACCCATCAACAAATGCAAACCCATTTTACAAATCTCTATTTTAAAAGAGCTTTTCATATTAGAACAAATTCATTTATTGGCATGGAGGGGTAGAGAAACTTTACTGGCAAGACCATCCCTCGACAAATAAAAAAAAATTGTTGCCCTTTAATTTTAAAGTTTTATATTAATTAATTTGTATCGATTCAAATAACACATCTAATTTTGATAGTGAGTCTCCTAACGAAGATTTCTGCATACTCAATGAATCAAACCTAAG
>NW_024062250.1:0-63444 GCF_006381635.1 Hibiscus syriacus | reverse complement strand
AACAAGCTATTTTGAATCAAGGTAACCATATCAACCACTTCCATGTCATCGCCTCATCGGTTTCTCAGGTTGGTTTGAACATAGCACACAGTGCCACTAATCCTATCTAAAACAGATACTCTTTTTCATGCTATTTTGAATCAAGTGATTAGCGGATATTACAAACGAATAATTGAGCATCTAAACACCTGGTCCCAGATTAAAGTCCAAAGGATAAGCTGCAGCGTTTAATAAAGAAACCAAGAAGCTCTGGTTCTTTCATTTTATATTTCAAAATCATGACATCATCCATACAATGAACACACACGGTCACAGAATATATTGAGAAGCTACAAACTTACAATAACAAGCAAAATTGATAACGTTATATTGAAAATTAAAAAAAAAAAAGACTCCTACATACCTTCTTAGGATTAAGCAAGTAGTCATACAATGTGTTCTCTCCCCAATTCACAGCCATATTTTTGTTAGCAGCGGAATAAGAGTACCCTGGAGTTGTGCCGGACTGCCTCCCAAAAAGCCCATTCAGATTTGGCCCTGCAAATTTAACAAATCTCAACATATTTTTCACTGAACTACAAAAAAGTAGTAAAAATGAAAAGAGATCCGCATCAACATAGAAATCAGTGTGAATCACCTTGTTTCAATGCAAACCTAAAAACTAGGAACTTAAGAGATTTATATTTTTCTTTCTAAATTCAAGAGCTCTTTTAAATCAAATCAAATAAAAAAAGAAACATGAATCAATTTTTTTATACGAAATAAAAAGTTTCTGAGAATGATAAACTGACCAAATAATTCTTACAAACAATTTAAAAGATATCAACACGAATTAAATTAGACAGAGTTGTATTACTCCTTACTAAAACCAAAAAATTAAGAACTTAGAAAAGAATAATTTTAATCAAAGAAGAACAAGATCAGATCTGAGAGAGGCAGAGAGGGATCGACCTTGCTTGTGACCAGCGCCTTTTTCCACGGTGTGACACTGGGCGCACTTGGTCTTGAAGATCTTCTCCCCAGCTTTCGCATTACCTGGCGGCGCTTGCTCGAATGAGGCCATTGCTTTTGACTTCGATTGAGGGGTTTTTTTTTTTCTTTACTAATCGAAGCTTTCTTGTTCTTCAAAGGTTTGGTATACAGAAGGATCAGCGGTTGAGCTTTTGTTAGGGCATTTGCGTATGGCATTAAAATAATGCAAGCATGTGATTCCAAGAATCACGCGCCGGCGCCACACGTTAAGACAAATCGACATTTGAATGGCAAAATGACCAAAACACCCAATCTTTGTCAGTCTAATTCATTATTATTAAGCTTAATACTCAATCTAGCCCCGAAACTATATCCATCTTCCCATTTTGATACTTTTTTTCATATTAATACTTATCCAATCATTTTATCTCAATTTTCCACAAAAAAAAGTTAATGGCATTTTAAAAAATCAATAAAACGTGATACATAAAATGAATACACATACATACATATATACATACATACATACATACATACATATATAGTGACATTATAATTAGGGATGATTATAGACCAATAGAGTTTTTGATTCACTTAGATTTGATACCTGTATAATATACTTTTATCTATTATTCGATCTAATCTAGAATTAGGAAAGTTCCACTCGATTTGAAGTTTGATTTTTTTTCAACGTAAAAACTTGCATCCGACCTAACTAACTCGATATTATATATAATTTTCATTTTTAGCAGATGAAACAAGGTCCTAATTGAAAAAATATTTATAAAGACTGATGTTATAGCAATTATTCATATATATATATATTATTGTTCTTGGGTTGGATTAGATATTTTTATTCTAAATTCAAACTCAATCTAACCCGAATTAAAATTTTTAAAAGAAAAAAAAGTAATCTTATAGGATCATATCAAAACCCGTCAAGTTCGAGTCAATTGCTCATCCCTATCCGTAATATTATAAAAAAACATAAAATACAATTTCATTGATTAATATTGAAAGTTTTTATATATTAACTCTCGAGTTTTTTTTGGGTAAATTGATCGTTTAAATGTTAAAAGTGCTCAAAATTTTATTTAAATACTAAATAAATATAATTCAGCTGCTAAACTGTAATATATATTTTCCTAATATTAACTTTTTATAAAGGAGTTAAAATTAATACTATAATATTGTTTTAATAGTACTTAAAATATCAATTATGGTGTGTACAATTAGAAATCAAGTATGAAACATTTTTCTAATAAATCTAATATAATATAAGATAATATTTGTTTTTTTATAATATAAATATAAAATAATATTTATTTAAAGATTATCCAACATGAACATTTGCCTGATTTTTTTTCTTTTGGCCTTTTCAAAGGGTTGAATTTGCCTGATGCCGAATATCGGTCTTCGAATCTTCTCGAAGCTGTTTGTTCTTGAACTTTCCAATCTTTCCCTTTTTCTCTATATAGAAAATTTATTATAAGTGCGACATATACAACTAACGAAATATATTATCGAAAATGATAATTTTTTTTTAATATTTCTGGTAAAGTAATACCAAAAATATTATTTTTTTATCAGAAATATTAATATTGAACGTTACCTAAAACATTATTTTTCTATCGAAAATGTTAATATTAGACGTTACATAAAATATTATTTTTTTACCGATTTTTAAATAGTGAAATTAACATTTTCGATAAAAAAATAATATTTTAAATAACGTTTTACCATAAATATTAAAAAATAATAACATTTTCGCTGTTTTTTTTTTTCCTTTAGCCATATGTTAAACTGCTAATAAAACATTATAAACCAACTTTTACACTTTAGCTAGTCCCCTCCATTCATTTGCTAGTCCCGCGGTTGACGTTGATGGTTGTATTTTTACACTTTTGGCTAATAAAACATTATAAACCAACTTTTAATCCTTAAATTTTATTCTTAAACTTTTAGTTTATATTAGTCTTTCAATTAAATTTTTTCTGTTATTTAAACGATATTCTATGGTTGATCACAAGTCACAATATTCAATTATCGCATAATAAAAAATAAAATTTAAAACTAATATAAATAAAAAAAATCAAGAACAAAGAAAAAATATTACTTTTATCACAATAAAAAAACATACAACAGTTCCCGAGCTGGCGTTGACCTGGTCAATATTCATCATATTCGAGACAAGCTATGTTAAACAAGTTGGCAGTGGCATGAAGGAAAGTTCACCACCAAGAAGCATAATCAGAAGAATATTCTTTAAGCATTACTGCAGCTCATAATTAACATTCCTCCACGACAACAGCAGTCCATGACGAATGTTTTTCAACACATTTGTAAATTTACCATACCAACTATCAACTCAAAATTACAACATAGCAAAAGAATTCGTAATTTTGAACCCAACGGATGCAGGTTAAAAATAATGTTACAAAAGGGGATTCGGGTTATAGATTGCATCCAGCAAAACCATCATATCTAAATTTAGAAGAAAAAGAAAACCTACTTGGTTTCTTCTTGCTTACTTAGCCACAAAATCGATGTTCTTTGCAACTGCTCAGTTTCTTTTTGCTGACTTTCTAGATGATACATGGCCACGGGAAGAAGTGGTGGTGCTGGTGGGATAGCATCTCAGCTAGGAGAGAAGCGGCAGAGTTGAACCAATGCCACAGGTGAGGTAGAAGCATCAAAACTCCTCTCGCTGCTAATTCCGGTACTTCCTTCGGGGTGGCTCTGATGAGGGATGAGAGAAACAGTGTCATTTTGAACATCAAGAAAAGCCCTCCGCCTAGCCTCCAAGTCATGAAGATTCCTCAGGGCTAGACAATCCTTAACCGGGTAGCAGACAAGTATGCAAATGCAGACCCCAGCACAAAATAGTTGGGCAAGAAAAGCTGAGAAGGTAAGAGCTTCAAACATAAATTGTTCTGGTTTAGATAAAACAGATAGTCCAAGTAAAACAACCCTTAATTGAAGTAAACTCAAAACCGAGAAAATTAATGTGTAAACTCTCTTCTGCAAACCCCTATTGATAATCAATTGCAAAATCCGCCTTCCAAGCCAGAACAAGTAGGTGGTCAAGATGATGGCAAAAAGCCCTAGAAGAATAGTATTCAATAAAGGGTAAGTGCAAAGAGCAATGTCATCAGAATTCTGCATCACTCGAACAACTACCCTTGTGAAATATGGCGATAATTCTCTTCTATCCTTGCGTAACTCTGGTGCAATCAAAATAAGAATAAGTTGAAGAACAAACACAGGGAGGCAGTAGAGAATAACATAGCTTGCTGTTTTCCCATTCCATTTTCTGCTCAGAATGCCAGTGTCTATGTTCTGTAAAGGAGCTCGAAGAAGAAAAACGAGAGTGAGGAACATGCAAGGTTCCGCAAAACCTAAATTTGACACAATGTAAAATTTGCAGATGTTTTCCTGCCATTTCAAATTGAGTGCATTCAACACTCTTCCTTGCCTTCTAAGAAAATTTAGCCGTATAATTTCACCAAAACCCCACCAGATGGTGAACAAAATGAACGTGATTCGGATGATGCAAGGCCCATTGAAATAACTAAGCTGAATGAATCCTTGTCTAAGAACGCGTGAACGCACATAAAGCAAGTATGCAATGCACACCAAACCAAGAAGAACCAACAGAGCAACTAGGCAAATTGTCAACACACCGAATGCTTCAGCAGAATATCTCTTCAGGGGCATTACCCGAAACACAGATTCCACGCATACTCTCAGCCAGCATGGATACAAAGGATCCTCTGATAGCACACAAACAACCTTATGAGAATTATATCTAGAAGCTATCAATGAATTAATACTGGAACTGTGTGCAAAGCTGATTAAGCTGGCATTATTGATTAACTCGTAACTTCTTGCCCGTCTACCATATTCATGTATTTAAAGTAAAAAACTGATTCAAAACTTACAAATGTCAAATTTAGACTGCTGTTTCAACCACTAACTTGAAGGATTAGCTCAAACTTTAATTATTTGTCCAGGAACCTGCAGAGTAAAGGGAACAAATCAACAACAAGCCAATAAGTTGCTTACTAATAAGCAATATCTGACCAAATGAATTATACCATAACAGATCATAGGCAGGTATTCAACAAAAGCATCCAGATATGTTTTAATCACAATGCCAAAAATAAGCAAAGATGGAAAAATAATAACGTCAGCGCTTCCCATATTGTCACTTGTGTCACAAGAATATTAGTCAAAACTGTCAACTAAATGAATTCTGAAACTAACACATCCATGTTCATTTATCAACGTCTCCCCTAACAGATAATCACCATTATACCTGGTTTATTATAGTTTAAAAATAATGAAATCGATGACCTAAAACCTCACTGTAAATCCAAACAATTCAACTAATTTTTAATTAATTTGATCTTAAACAAAATCAAAGGGGGAAGCTTTTCTTGCACTGCCATTGGAGAAATAAACACGATTTCTTCTAATTTTAAAATAATCAACAAACGTTGCAAAATCTATAAATTTATTTTCGTTAAATTTCCCTATCATTAACTACAAATTATTAAAATTACAAAAAAAACCTACAAACTCCAGCCAAACAACAACAACAGCAAAACCATATTCTCATATGCAATAGGGTAAAGGAGGTAGGTAGTATACTGCCCCAACGCCAGGATTGAGAGCTACTTCCGTGAAGACCTCCGGCGCAAAGAAAATTAAAAATAAAGATAAAATACATGTATAAATAAATAAATAACTAAATACATAATTGAAAAGTCTTCCTATATAGTTTTCAATATGCTCGTCTGTAATAGGGAGTAATCCCGAGTTTATGAAAGAGCATCTTGAATATATATATGAACGAAAATAATAATTGAGCATCCTAAAATTCATTGTCGTAGATAGTGCATGCAGTACAATCATTTTGCTAAAATGCCATCGAATTTCATTAAAAAATCATAAAAACCGATAATCGCAACAGTACCAAACAAGGGGGGAAGTCCAAAAAAAAAAGAATGGGGGAAAAGATAGACCGACGAAGAGCTTACAAAGAGAAGAATCTTGATCCGCCGAGGTCGGTAGACGAAACGGAGAATCGAATAAAAGGGATCGAGAAACCCTAAAACTGGTTCGCAAAGTAGAAATCAAGATTCCAGATAGAGAGAGAGAGGGGAGAAAAATTAAGGAAGAACGTAGTTTTGGGGAATAGGTGAGTGGGACTTCGTTGGGTGACAGCCTGTCTCCAGCTGTATCGTCCAAACCTCTTGCTTCGGAGTTCCCTCAATGGTTGTTTTCTCGCCGTTCTTACGTGGATTTTGCTTTGGCGGTGTCTACTGCCATTACGGATTGCTTCTATTTTTCTTATAAACAACAATTTGTTTTTCTTTTTTTCTTCCTATAAAAATTGGCTTTTCTGTTCTAATTTATATAAGTAGTTAGTAATAAACGAGCCACATATAATGGACGGCGGGAATCTACTTTAAAAGGAAATAAATCTGTATCTAAAATAATATTACGTCTACATATATTTTATGTCACTGTGATCAATAATTCTTCGCCTATACTAGAAAATATGAATTATTGATGACCATTGTGAATCATCATCTCTATACATATACGCCTCAAACAATACATTATTTGAGTAACCACTATCATGTTATTACTTCTTAAAGAATAATACGTGAAATTCTTTGATTGTTTGTAGCGATTATCTGTTCAAGCTTCTGCTCATCGGCGATTCCTCCGTCGGGAAATCCTGTTTGCTTCACAGATTCGCTGTAAATCTTAATATCCTGTAGCTTATTTATATATTTAAGTGTGCTTCTCGTGTGAAGGTCGAAATGAAGACACGACGGAATATATTTTGAGATATAATGATTAGAACTTTAAGCTGAGAGAAGATGGTAGTCCTCTTTTCATCTTCTTCACGGTATAATAGTAAGAGACTGGACCTGATTGATCTGTAGATTGTAAAATAAGTTCAATGTCTTATTTACCAAGGTGTTCCTCAAATGTGTTTGTTACTGCACGAGAACTTCTAGCCCCGCGAACCCATACATGCGAACATGAGACTTGTGCGAACCTTCATATATACAGATCGTGCCATGCAGTGACCAAGTGTCGATCACCGACTATCCGTGTGAACACACCCCGCGTATAACCATCAGCGACCATGTGTTGACACACATGATATCCTAGTCTAAACCATCACCCCCTAAGACGTCCAGTTAGTACTACCGACAAGATAACTTCTGATTGACACCTGTCCGGGACATTATAAATAATCATGCAATAGAGAGTAGCAGGACGGGCACACTTTCTCGTCACAAAACTTGACCAACACCACCTGAACTTACGGAATCACCATCGAAACCACCATTCTACTACCGGTCAACATTAGTAGTCTCTTTTCGAGATTCCTACGGAATTTTGGTTTTCATTTAGAAATTGTGAATTATTGATGGTTGAGATGGCTAATTGGTTGAAATATTGGAATGCGCAGTAAATTATGAGATAGTTTACCGCAGGGGTGATAATTGGATTAATTTGCACTTATGTTCTTCTATTATATATTTAACTATTTGCTACCGATTGATCATTGGTAAGATATTACTATCATCGCCTGCTATAATAGGTTTCGGAATTCGATGTATTATTCTGCCACATTGCTTGCTTATTATAGGGTCTGCTTACCTCAAAAGAAAAATCTTTTACTTTCCATGTCCTTAATTATGAAGTTTGCATATATGATTTTGTATAAAAAATATGTGCAGAATGGGTAACCAGCCAACTGCTAACAAGGCCACAACCGGAACGGTTCAAATGAAGGGACGGCCTATCGAAGAGAAGGGCAATTGCTGTGGCTAGTCAAACCATGTTATATTGTTATGGTTTAATTCCGTTTTAGATGGTAAACATGTTGCAAATCTTTCAAAAAAAACTAAAATGTTGCTTGATTGGAAGTCCTTGTCCTTGTTCATGTTTGTCCTCTATTTTTGTTATATAAAATTAAGGATGGAGACATCCGACCCAAATACGACGGGTTCCGACCCAATTCAATAAGGTTGGTTTTTTAAAATTCGGGTTTGGATCGGTTTGAATTTAGATTTAGGGTAAAAAAAATTAACCCGATTCGAGAAAACAATATAATTGACCTTTACATATTAAGGATAATTGCTATAATATTTTCTTTATATTTTTCAATTAGGTCTCTATTTTAACTAATATATATATATTGAGTCAAGTTAGCTGTGGGTTTTTATCTCAATAATCAGGTCGGGTGGAACCTTCCTAAACTCGAGTTGGGTTAGGTGACGAGTGGAGAAGTAGAATGTTTGGATCGAGTTCATGTCCATCCCTAATTGTTGGCAGTCTTATATGGCGCATAGCTAGTTCTTACAAAGTATGAAACAAGCTGGGACCAAGGCACCCATGCAATTGCATTCATGACCAACTTGCAACAGAATAAAATTAATAAAAGGAAAAACATGAATAGTCAAATATGCGTAAACAATACAAAATGAAATAGTAGTAATAATACGAAAAGGATCTGACAACAGAACCCTCAACTTCGGTAAAAAGAAACAAAAATTTAATACAAGAAAAGAAGAATGATAATGTGATGAACAAAGATGATGTTCAAGATGAGCAACAAGCCTTTTTAGAGTAGGCTTCCGGTGCTCCCACAACAAGGGCCTTTCCTTCTTTTATACTAGTAGGTGCTGGCTCATCTGAAGAGAGTGACTTCTTACTAATGATCCGGTATATTTCGGACAGAATGGTCTGGAAAGCTTTCTCGACATTCGTTGCGTCCAGAGCGGATGTCTCGATGAACGAAAGACCTTCTTTCTCTGCATAGGTTTGAGCATCCTCTGTAGAAACTGCTCGCAGATGCTTCAGATCAGTCTTGTTCCCAATCAACATGATCACAATATTCGGATCCGCATGGTCCCGGAGTTCCTTCAACCATCGGTTCACATTTTCGAATGTTGTCGGCTTAGTTACATCGTAGACCAGAAGAGCTCCAAGGGCGCCCCTATAGTAGGCACTGGTTATTGCTCTATACCGTTCCTGACCAGCAGTGTCCCATATTTGAGCTTTCACAGTCCTACCCTCAACCTGAAAAACAAGAACCAGGGCAGTGAGTGCATTTGTGACGGCTAACATGCAGTAGTAAAGGCAATCGAAGGACGTTAGACAAATTAGACTTTCTCCAACAAATGGACACTCCCTGTCTACTCTT
Organism: Hibiscus syriacus; assembly: GCF_006381635.1. Taxonomy (NCBI): domain Eukaryota; kingdom Viridiplantae; phylum Streptophyta; class Magnoliopsida; order Malvales; family Malvaceae; genus Hibiscus; species Hibiscus syriacus. The sequence continues at coordinate 54,236 of NW_024062250.1, read as the reverse complement.
TTTTCAAAGGATCTACTCCACAATTGCCACTAGATTCCCCGCAACTGATAAACCAAAAGACAAAAATCTAAACAAGATGTGTAAGTTCAGATACTACAAGACATTTAACAACTTAAAAGTCATAGTTCCTTTTCTACCCTTTTTCTTAGTTTTCCCATCAAAAAGTAAATTTAAATTCTTGACTAAATTGTCATTTTAATTATTTCACGTTACAAGTCTTATAATTTTTCCTTCCAAAAATTATGTGAAAAGTCATCGTGTGCCAATTTAATCGGGACGGAGGGAGTAATTTTTTCTCCTATCAAAGTGATCATAAAATATACATGATACTTTCTACATTTTAGCCAATACATTGTTCCACCACACACTTTTTAGTCTTGAAAAGATAGCCTTCGATCACAAACTTAAAAACTTCATGCAAGGATAATAAGATTAAATTACATACACTTAAAATGATTAAATTGGAAAACAGTAATCTACAACTTATACATGGTACAATGATTAATAGCGAAAATCAACTTAACCAACTTAATGGCTACCACACAAAAATTTCAGTTTCAAGAAGTACAAAGGCTAAAAAATCAAATTAGTGTACACGGAGTTGGACTGATAGAAGAATTTGACCTAACTAAAATACCAAGTTTCCATAGCTCCACTAAAGAATTGAATGGAATTGGTCAAACGACAGAGCGAAATAGTCCAACTTGAAACAGCGGCAAAACTAGCAATTGTTGTGAAAATTAAATATTACATGTTTGTTCAAATTTCTAATAGATTTAATACAATCCAAGCAAAGCACAGTGAGTATCCAACCTAGATCATCAAAACAGAACAATGGAATCTAATCTGTCCAAGTTTTCAGTTAACTTTGACAAATGGCCAATGCAGATATCCCATAATAAATTCGATAAAAAAATATTAAAAGTAGATTAGACGACGAGCTAGTCAGATCTACTACATGCTTAGAACGGGGAAATTCTCGATCTAAAACCAAACATCTAACAGAACAAAATCGCACTTGCACTAAACAAATACTTCAAAAGAAAGCATGAAAAAGGAAGATTTACTTGGAGAGTGCGGGTGGCGAATTCGACTCCGATGGTAGATTTAGATTCTAAGCAAAACTCGTTCCGAGTAAATCTTGAAAGCAAGTTAGATTTACCTACACCAGAATCGCCGATCAATACGACCTTAAACAAGTAATCGTATTCGTCGTCGGGTCTCCTCGCCATTATTTTCAGTTTGTTTTTAGACGTTGAGAGTAGAGAGGGAAATAGAAAGGATCAGAAAAATGTCCCTTTTCTTTCCTTTTGAGAAAAACAAATGACAAATTTTCAAATGAATCCCAAAGCCTTCTCATTTACGTCTTCTGGATTTATGCCACTGATTTTGCTTGGCGCCTTCTCCGATATGACTGAATTGCCCTCTAAAAATCCCTTGATTAACAATTTGGTACTTAAATTGCTCTTTTATTTTCCTTTTGGTACTTGGAACGTTTTTGGGTTAGAAATGTTATTTTCTGGAATTGTTCAAAACGTGACTTTTGTTAAAATAATTAAGAGTTAATTGCATTATATATCTTAACATTATGATCTCATTTTAAATTAGTTTCAGAAATTAAAAAATTTAATTTTATTCCTAAACTATAATTTTTGTTTTAAATTAATTTTTAAACTTCTGAATATTTCACATTCACCCTCAAACTATGATCATTATTTCATATCCAGTCCCCCATTTTTTTATGTATTATGTTGATAAATCAGGCTAAGTAACACAGGAAATAAACAAGCAGTAAAGCAAATAAAGAACACAAGATTTAACGAGGTTCGACAATGTGCCTACGTCCTCAGGAGTAATGAGCGATTGTTTTCTCATTATTCACAATAATAATAATAACAGTTAGGTTACAATTACAGAATATAAAAGCAATATGTCCTCCATCTGTTATATGAGCCACACCTAACATATTAATTTTATCTCCAAGCTTTTGAATGCTTTTGGAGGACACTATTAAAATATTTAAAAGTTTGGAGACTAATATAAAATGAGAATAACAGTTTGGAGATGAATTTGGAACATCCAAAAGTTTAAAACATATTTAAAATAAAAGTCATAGATAAAATAAAAATATTCAAACTCTAGGAGACCAATTTTAAATAATAACCATAGAAACAATCTATTAACCATTCATACTTTTGCTCATGAGTATAACTCTTCATAAACTGTGAATATTGATAGATCTAAGGGGTGTTTGGTTTAAGGATTGTGGGATTCTCATGGGATGGGAATCTCACATTCTCATGTTTGGTTGGTCGGGAATCTCATTCCCGGTAATGTTTTATTATTAATAATAGATTTTTTGGGTATATTAACGGAAATGCCATTACCTCTCTCTTCCCTTATGTATTGTAACATTAACGGCGTTTTGGATTAAAATGCCCTTAAATTTTTTTTTTCCAAAAATATTATTCTTCTATCATTGAATAATAAAAATTATACGAAGGTTAAATTACAAATTTATCCTTAAATTATTTTAGATTTACAAAAAAATCTATAATTAAAATTTTATATGAAGTTCAGGGGTTAAAAAAAATTACCCTTTCGTTAAACCTTTTTATATTTTTTATTTTGTAAAAAAAATTATATAAATATTATGAATTTAATTTTTTAAAGAAAATATATAAATATTTTACAATTTGTAATATTAAACAAATATATAATAAGGACAATTTAGTCAAATATACATTCCAATAATCTTTTATTCCTTTAACCAAACACGGTACTCTTACATTCCTGCTAAACCAACCAAACACAAGATACAACATTCTCATAATCCTATTCCCTGATAATCTTTTATTCTCACTGGTAATCTTACATTCCGTGAAACAAACGCACCCTAAATCTACTTAAGGTATAAATATTTTTTGTCTTATTTATACACCGGTGAAGAATCATATGAAATTTAATTGTCATTATATATTTGTAATAATTTTAGAAATCATATTTCGTATACTGATTGTTCTAAATTGACTCATATTTAAATGTTAAACGAAACGAACGTTCAACGAACTGGCGGCAGAAAATTCGTTTATGTTCGTTTATTTATTAAACGAACGAACATGAACAATATTTTGTGTTCGTTTAATTAAATGAACGAACATAAACAGAGGACTTGTTCGTTCATTTACGTTCGTGAACGTTTAATATTATGTTCGTTCATTTATGTTCGTTTATGTGTGTTCATTTATGTTTAGCTCAATCTCTATAAACTCATTTAAAATATTAAAGCCCAATAAATTTTAATCTGATACACATAAATATTTTAAAATTCAATTAATTTTAAATACAAATAAAAAAGGCTAAAAACAATTAAATAAAATATAATCCTAAAATTGTTAGGAAAAAATATATTTTCATTTATGTTCGTTTACGTTCATTTACGTTTATTTATTGTGTTCGTTTACGTTCGTTCATTTTTGTTCGTTTACGTTCGTTTATACATCCGTTCGTTTATGTTCGTTCATTTGTGTTTGTTTATCAAATGAATGAATGAATACGAACAAGCTACATTCTTTAACGAACGAACACGAACAAAAAAAATTTCGTTTGTTTATGTTCGTATTCGTTTATTTATTCGGTTAAAGTTAAATGATATTTGTTTGGTTCGTTTATAGGGCTATTACTAACTTATGACGTCAAAACAATATTTGTCTGATTTATCGTAGATGCATCGTAAAAATCATTTAATATTGTATTATAATATGTACTATATCGCCACTTCTTTATTTAACGTGTCAATTGATAAAAATTTATCTTAATTAATATTTTCTTGTAACTTTCAATAAGCTTATCAATTTTAAAATTATACATGATTTTTTCATAAATAAATTCACGAGTAAATTCTTCGTTCAAAAACACCTAGAAAGATTGCTTCTGCATTCATAATTATATGAATCAACTTGTGAAATATAGATATTAAAGCAATAATACTTGTTGAAAATTAGCATTATATTTTTTTAATTAATCACCAGTATTCCATCTATTGACTTATTAATCCAGATCGGGTACTGTAAAGGCGAGGACGACCCTCTCAACCCAGTTTGCTCCATTCATAAATGTCAGGATTCGAACCACTGATCTTGCTTAAGGGACCTATTACCTCATCCTACTAGACCAACCGGCTGTTGGTGAAACATTATTTTGTCTCTTCCTAACATCTAAGCAACGATTTAAATTTCCATCTTGAACTCGAAGGTAGTTCATTAATCAGCACATTAGTGAGAGAGAAAATGTTCAAGAAAAATAAATTTGGTTTAATTTGGAGTTTTTTGGTTTAAGCTTTTTTTTTTTTTAGATTATTCACTTCTGGTGTATGAAAATGAGGGAGAGAAAGACTCGATCGAAGGTTTGTTTAAGTGGGCGAACGATAAGTTGTTATTTTTGGTGTATTTGGAAAATTTATTTTTGATATGTGTTTCCTAATTGTCTGAAGTTTTTAAAAATATTTTGGAATATGAAATTGAGAAACTTTTCATATTATGAAATTATTATTTGTCATATCGAATGTGATTTTTTAGCCTCAATATGGTTCGAAACAAAAAAAAAAAGATTGAGTTGAAATTGATTTTGGATTTTAGTTCCAATTTAATTTTTAGGGTTTTTAGTCAATTCGACCATCGACAAAATTAACCGACTAAACATCACTACTAACTAGGGATGGCAACGGGTCGGGTTCGGGCCGAGTATTGGTCTCCCGTCCCCATTTAAAAAATTCATACTCGTCCCCGCTTAAAAAACCACGGAAATTTAAACGGATATCCCCATCAGGTAATCCGTGAAAACTGCAGGGAAACGAGTAACCCTATTTAGAATAAACAGTTATTTAAACGGGTATCGGGCCGGGTATATATATTTAAATTAAATATATAAATATTATATATATATATATATTAATTTAAATTAAATTTATTAATAGTATATATATATATATATAATAATTATTTTTAATATTTATCGGGCCGGGTAATCGGAGCGGAGATTACTAAACTCGTCCCCGTCCCCGTTTAACATAAACGGTTTTCCTCATCTCCGTCCCCGTTTAGCATAAATGGTTTTTCTCCGTCCCCGTTTAATTCGATTTTCGGTTTTTCCCATCGGATTCGAATTTTTTTGTCATCCCTACTACTGGATCAACTCTAAAATTTACCATGACCCGTGTACAAATCCGAATTTCAAACCCGTATAAAAAGGAGAGTAGTGGGCCAAAAAAGCAATACTACATATATGGATGTGGATCTTAACCGGAGCCTATCCAAAAATATTCACAACTCATCCGACCCTACAAAAACCCTACTTTCCCTTACATTTCTCTATTCCACTTGAACTCTCCTGCTGCGGCTTCCAGGTTATCCCGCGTCTCCATTATTCTCTCTCTCTTTTTTTTCACCTTTAATCAATAGAAGACGCCCATTTCTCTGAATGCTCGCACTGATACAATTTCATTTTGTGTTTGGTTTCATTTCCAGATCTGAAATCTTATCGTCTCTGTTTTCAATCAAGCCATTAGCCATGTCACTGGTAAGTTATTGTTTATGGAGAAGTGATTTCAAGTAGAATTCAGAGTGAGAAGCCTTAAATATCGTATTGGATTTATATTATCACTCTGTTAGTTCAGTTAGTTGATCGGCTTGCAAATATTAATAACAATAAGCAATGGATCTTTGCTTTGCTACTTTCGATTTTGATCATTTAACCAGTACTAAGAGAAAGATCGATGGCCAGAGTTTAAGTGTGTATCATAGATGGAGTTGCTGGTATTTATTTTTCAAGTAATTAATACAGTGAAATTGAAAGATCTTTATAATGATTTGTAGGAAAAACGTTATGTTTTAGTTGCTTTGGATTAGTAGCATATCCTATGTAAGGTTCGGTTGTGGTGTTTGATGTTGGAATTAACGTTTTAAGTCATCTGTTTGTTGGTTTTACATGCAGGTATTGCATGCAGGAAAAACAAATAAAAATGCCTTCAAGGCTCTCATTGCTGCCGAATATAGTGGTGTGTCTGTCAAATTGGTTGAGAACTTTGAGATGGGTGTCTCAAACAAAACTCCTGAGTTCCTCAAGATGAACCCAATTGGGAAGGTAACCATGCCTATCTAAAGGTTATATTTAGAGAAAATAGTTTTGTACCATCTATAACCATTCTCTCTTTTCGCTGAAAAAATCTTTTACTTGTCTAGGTTCCTGTGTTGGAAACACCCGATGGTCCTGTTTTTGAGAGCAATGCCATTGCTCGTTATGGTTAGAAGACATGCTGACTAAATACTGCTCAATTTCTTCTTTTAATGTTTGTTTCTTATCGGTATCTTTACTGTTCCATGCAGTTACTCGATCAAAGGCTGATAACCCTCTGTTCGGTTCTTCATTGATTGATTATGTGAGTTTTTTTCTCTCCATATCATGATCTTGTTTATTTTCTGGCATCAGTTAATTTCATGTGAAATCATTGTACTTAATGTTTGTTTCTACATTTGCTTGATTTTTCTCAGGGCCATATTGAGCAGTGGATAGATTTTGCATCCATGGAAATTGATGCTAATATTGGAAAATGGTTTTTTCCAAGAAAGGGCTTTGGCTTTTACCTTCCTCCGGTAATATATATTTACATTCAAGTTTAAATGAGAGAATAATGATGGGAAAATAGAATAGACTGGTTTATAGTTCATATTTTATACACTGTCATGAGCATTATATAAGTTGTAGGACAACTATATATTTTTTTGTTCTTAATATCTGGAAGTAAATGCTCATCTAATTGACATAACAACCAGGCTGGTTTTTTCCTTTGTTGTTTGTTTCTAAGAGGATGTGTTCTTTGCCCCTCCGTTCTTATATATTAATATGCACTAGAGTTTAAATTGTTATGTTTGTAAATTGTAATACAGTCACTCATGAGTGTTTTGCATATAGGCTGAGGAAGCTGCTATTGCTGCATTGAAGAGAGCCCTTGGTGCTTTAAACACTCACCTCGCCTCAAATACCTACCTGGTTGGACATTCAGTCACCCTTGCTGACATTATTATGACATGCAACCTGTATGTGGGTTTCACCCAGATCATGATTAAGAGTTTTACCTCAGAGTTCCCTCACGTCGAGAGGTACTTCTGGACCATGGTTAATCAACCAACTTTCAAGAAGATTCTTGGTCAAGTGAATCAGGCAACATCTGTTCCACCTGTTCCATCAAAGAAGCCTGCTGCGCAGCCAAAAGAAACTAAGCCAAAGAAGGATGAACCGAAGAAAGAAGCCAAAAAGGAGGCAGAGAAGCCAAAGGCAGAGGCCGCTGAAGAGGAAGAGGCACCGAAGCCCAAACCCAAAAATCCTCTTGATTTGCTGCCTCCCAGTAAGATGGTACTGGATGATTGGAAGAGGTTGTACTCTAACACAAAGACCAATTTCCGTGAAGTTGCAATCAAAGGTATCTGTCTCGTTTTCAAAATCTTTTTTCTCTGTCCGAGTCTTCTGATATTCATATTCCTTTGTTTATTACAGGATTCTGGGACATGTATGATCCCGAGGGCTACTCTCTCTGGTTCTGTGACTACAAGTACAATGAGGAAAATACAGTCTCATTTGTGACTATGAACAAAGTAGGAGGTTTCCTGCAGAGAATGGATTTGGCTCGCAAGTATGCGTTTGGGAAGATGTTGGTGATTGGTAAGGACCCTCCATTCAAGGTTAAGGGACTATGGCTCTTCCGTGGGCAAGAGATCCCGAAGTTTGTCATGGATGAGTGCTATGACATGGAACTCTACGAGTGGAAGAAGGCTGACATCTCAGATGAGGCCCAGAAAGAAAGGGTTAATCAGATGATCGAAGACGCCGAGCCTTTCGAGGGAGAGTCTCTCTTGGATGCCAAGTGCTTTAAGTGATGAATTTAACTCTACTATCAAGCTTTATTTATGTCAAGTTAAAATAATTTGTTTTTGGTTTGTGCACGTCGGCTTCTGGGGTAGAGTTTTGGTTTTGCTTGTTCACTGTTTCAGGATCAGATAGACGAACTGTTCTGATAGTTACCATATAAATTTTTCTGCCTCTCTCGTCTCAGTTTTCAGTTCTGATTCAGATGGTTCTGCTTTATTCTCCTTGGAAGTCTCGGTTGATACCCACCGTCTTGAATTCTGGAAAAATAACCTTTACTTTTACATTCAATCCAACTATTTGTTATCAATGTGGATTGCAATATTTGATTCTAATTCTAATTATATTATGATTATGATTATACATGTAAATTATACTTTCATATTCATCATAGTTCTGCCTAATTGTCTAATTTCTTCAAAAGCATTTTCCAATAAAATCTATCAGGACTTTTTAAACCCAATAATATTGATTATTTTTAAAAAAAATTCTAATTAGACAAAATTAGACTGTTGCAACCTAAGTGAGAGATGTTTATGATAGAATAACTATTTTATTATAGATCAGTAATCTTAATAAAGGTATATTTGGTTCGGTTTTTCAATAAAATAAGAATTAAATTATAGTGCGATTCTTCAAAAATAAACAGAAATTGAATGATATAAAAATCGAAAATTTTGGTTTGGTTCGGTTTTGTAATTTTTAATTGTTTATCATTTTTTTCAAATTCAACATTTAAAGAAAGTAAATATATTTTAAGAAAGAAAAGTAATTATATTTAGAAAACTATTATAATTGAGAAAGAGAAAGATGACTGAAATTTCAAGCAGATCGCTCCGTTTCCTACTGTTCTTCGCTTCCGTTTCTCTTCACTTCATTTCAGGTTTGCTTTCTAGATCAGCATACTCGATAATTTGTTGTGTTTTCTAAAGAAATCTTATGTTCTTTGAATTGTATTTTCAAATTGTTCTGCTCGGCATTCGAACCATTGGTTGCCTGGAATTCAAGTTTATTTTTTTTCTTCTAATTTATGCAGTTCATTTGTTCGCCGAGATCAGAAAATTTATGTGTCGGTGTTATGCAAATCCCACCTTGACTTTTGTTTGATTACTTAATGAAAACTCCTAAAATTTTCTGTCTTTACTATTATTTATTATTCTCTGTTTGGCTGCGGAGAAAATTTGCATGCAATGAACGTGAAAAATAAAGCATTATTTCCATGAAAACTTTGGAAATTATGATGATTGATTAAATGAAATTCACATGAAACGATGTTATCATGCATGGCTGACCTAGAGATGTTATCATCTGCTTAATTTGATTGGATACTACTGATTATGTTGCCCTAATGGACTTTAAACTTGAGATTGTTCTTATTGCTGCTTACCTAATTATTGAAAGTTTTTATCAATTTGTTTCCATTTTTCAGGTTTTTGTGTAGACTCTAGAGATTCAAAAAGCAGCTCAAAGACGAAATCTGATATGGCTAGTAATACTGGGGCCAAGGTAGTCCTCATATTGCTTGGGCTTGTTGCAGTTGGGTTGTTTTCCTTTTTCCTTTTCAAGTTGTGGCAAAAAAAGAAAGGAGACGAACAATATGCTCGACTTCTAAAGCTGTTTGAAGAAGATAATGAGCTCGAGCTTGGCCTGCGGGACTAGCTGCTCAGTGAGAACTGAGCTCATTCTATTTGAGGTGTGTACATAAATTTTCTGGTCCTCAATTACCAACATTCAAGGAGGAAGTAATTTTTCATCATCCACAATTGTATTCTAGTAGTTGGACACCACACAAAATGGTTGAATGTAGATCGAAAACATTGTAACCATTTTCATTGATCTAGGCTTTTCAGATTCACCATTTTGGGCACCCCTGTGAATTTCAAAGTTTGACTCTCAAGTGTATATCTTTATGCAGCTTGGAAAATTGGTTCCCCTTCATGTACCTATTCATGCAACACAGTGGTGACTGGCGACGGTGGGACTTAGTTCCATCGTTGCTGTGGAATGTCGACCTCCTCATCATGTGCTGTTTGGTGCTTGACAATCAGTTGATTCAAGTTGATTTTCTAAATAGATACATTATGCAATGATTTGTTGTTATCTGGTTTTGCATTTCGTCTTCGGTTTACGTTTATTCGTTTCAGCTGTCGATTCTTGATACAGAGTTTGCTGCTCTTGATTTGCAGGCTGAAATGCCATCAGTGGGTTGTGCTGTTTAGAGAACTCAACTTTTGTGATGGTCAAGGCCAGGAGTTCAGGCATATCCTGTGGTGAGATCAGATACATTTTCAACATTAAGCTGTACTATTTGTAATGATATGTTCAAATGATTTTTGTGTTGGTTAACTTTGCCAAAACTATCTAAATCTTTTTCGGACATGTTTCTCTCTCATGTCTCCTCATATAGTAGCGTGTAGTGATTTATATGTTCAGTAAAACGTATTATCCTTCTGCTTAGCTGGAACTGTAAATATAAATACAGAGGTTTGTCTTTGCCTAGATTATAGTCATTACACTGTGGATCTGTTCACCATATATGTCTAGTTTAAGACTATAATATAGTTTGCACTTGTCCTACATCCCCTAGTATTTGAGCACAATTTACCCACTGATGATAGGGACATGGAATGAACAAGCAAGTATACTATTGTTTTGGACTTTATAATAAGATCAGGCCATACCGGTTTTATACCCATTTTCGTTTCTTCTCCCATTCGTGTCCCATTCTTCTTCATCAAAAGATGATGCCGAAGTCCGAGACCGGTTGTCGATCCTGCGATAACTTGAAAATCATACTTTTTAATTTCAAATTATTCAAATATACTAGAAAACATTAGACACGTTCGTTTAAAAATGTTAAAATTTATCAATTCTCTCTACGGCAATTGTCAAAAGTTCTCGGTTGACATCTCCCCCTTCCTTAGATTGTGGGTTCTTTTCCCTTTCCCAAGTATACTTGTTAAAAGGAGCTCACAACCCAATTTTTTAAACTCGCTCTTTGAACTTTCATCCCAAAATTATAACTATCATTCTAAATTAGTCCTCACGCTTTTGAAGATTCTAATTTGATCCCCCTGTTATGATATTCATTCTAAATTGATTCCTAAACTTTTTAAATATTTCAATTGCATCCCAAACTCTATGTATATGCTAATCACGTCTTTGAATTTATAAGAGGGATTCTGCTCTTTCAAATTGTTCATCCTACATGTTCATTATGAAGAATAGATTTGTTCCTACATCCTGCAAAATATTAGCTTTCTCTCGCAAATCACCTTCCAAGATACAATATTTTCATTGGAGAATGAGAGTTTATATAGAGAAAGTAAGTATTGATAAAGTATACATACATCCTTGATGATGTTTTGCTTGATTTTCCTTTTAGACTTGGGGAGATACAAAATTATGTTCATGGGGTGGCCAATGGATGCCTTCCCTTGGGCAAGGGAGAGGAGCATGTTGCGCAATGTGGGTCGGATACTTCTCTCCCGGCATCACAACCGAGAAATCAGATAAGTATGATGTCGATACCTGCCATCACAACATACATACATACTTCAAACACCAGTTCAGTTACACCAGAAAAATGCATATGATATATAACTTGATTGTTTGATGAGAGAGGAACTTACCCTTTCTTGATCCCCAAGTTTCTGAACTGATCCGGGTTGTAAAGCCCCATTCGTAACGTGATCGGGTGAAGAGAAAGCGGGATTAGGCCGGAAAAGGTGTTCGAAGATGGCCATTATGAGAAACATCGATATCAAGATGGCTGTAGCAACAAAACCAAAAGAAATTGCATTCATGGATGTTCCAAAGCTTTTCCAAGGAGTTCCCTTATCAGCTGCCACTGCTTGAGATGGACTCGGATCCGAAATCGTGTATATGTTCCATGGCCTTGATCTTTCAGTACCAAACTCAGTCATAGTTGAAGGAATCTTTCTTGGGGCATCAAAATATGCTTCAAATCAGATTTAGGCCAAGCTGCAGGCTATTATTCTCAGAAAAAAAACCTTTCCTCATTCATCAATGCTTCAAAATCCCTGAAACAGAAACAGAAACAGAAACCATGTGATCATAGATGTAAGATGAAAAATCGAGCAAACGACATCGATCCAAAGTTGCAAATAAGCCGGTGGCATCGAACTTACCGGTGACTCTCAGACGATCCTATATGTGTCTGCAAGTGAATTACTTGCACTATCAAGGGATATATATACAAATCTGTTTAGATTCTGGTCCTGGGAATTTGGGAGCAAACGTGATCTCTAGACCCTTTTGATCCAATAACTCAACTGCCCTGGAAAAACAAAACATCCACACTTCTCAATGAATTATTTTAAAGAAAGTGGAGAGCAGAGCAGCCTAGCTTTATACCCTGATTTGAAAATGTAAAGACAAAGTTATATGATAATCGCAGCAAGCAGTACACTTTGCTTTTGATGTCCTTGACGTTACATTATCTTGATGCCTAGCTTAATGAATACTATACCTTGTCTGAAGGGCAAAACCCTAAAGAAATCAAAAGCAATGGGCCTTCCTGTCGGGAAGAGCTGAAAACCTCTCGAAGATTGGCCCACGGGGTAAGTATTTGATCGAGTCAAATTAAAGATAAGCCTAAGATAAACTATTTAGGTGTTATCATGGGAAAGATGACAAAATCTCACATAATCTCCAACAAAACCCAAAGAATTGGAAAATAAAATAGATAAAGGTAAAGGCTGGTAGAGACTAGTGTTTTTAAGGCTGTAATAACTAAAGTTTGCTGCAATGTTTTAGCATAAAAAATTGTTTGTAGATGAATATAGAAACTGAATAGGCATGTGATCAAAGCAAACATAACACAATAACAATGGAATTGAATATTTAAGGGAAAAGAGGTGAAAAGTGAGGTTGTGGGATACCTTACAGCTATTCAGTACCAGACAATGTCATGATTCAAGAGAAGAAAGAAGAACGGTCTGATGCAAAAAGGAAAAGAGCTACAAAAGGAGGCCCATGTAGACCACAATTATTCCTCATCTACATACATACATGCATGCATACATATCTATATATATTATATATAATAAAGCTGGTGAGAGGAACCTATAGAAACCATTCACTTTTGTCTGACAGTACCAATGAGTAAATGCCCCAAAAGCTCTAATATTTGCAAAATTTTTCTTGTTGTTAACAGTAAAAATGGAGGCTTCTCAAAACTGCCTACAAGGCACTGTCATTGGCTTTTCTTCTTAATTTAAGGGACCAACTTTGCCAATAATTCATACAATATATAGTCTAGAAATGAGAGAGAGAAAAAATGAAGCAATAATTACAGCAGAAATTATGAAAAGGGACAGTGGAGAAAGAAAAGAAAGAAAAGAGGGTGTGTTTTCCTTACCTAAGATGCATTGAGTGACACTCTTTTGTCCACAAGATAATCAAAATGTCCCACAATGATGTGAAAGCCTTTCTTTAGACCTATACCAAAATTAATCAAAATCCCTCGCAACATTATATTTTAGAGTATTTTAACCTTCAAATTTTTATATTTAAACAAAATATTATATAATTAGATAAAAAATAATTAGATGATTAATTATTAAAATTTATCATTAAAATGATAAATTTTATGTATTTAAAGTGATAACATGATACATTATGCATATACATAAACGATGACATGGCAAATGTCATAAATACATAAGTCATATATACATAAGTAATACTAACATAACACATGTCATGTTTTTATTAGTGTGTTACATCATCATTTTAAATACATAAAAGTTATCATATTAGCATCTAACGTTGATTATTAGTCAATCAACGAATTATCAAACTAGGATAATTTTATCTCGAAACGAATTGTTAGAATTAAAATGTTTAAAATACTAGAGGTAAAATATAATTATTGTATTCAATGTTAGAAGGTAAATTTTGAGATTACACCTAAAAAGAATTCACCATGTTTAATAGCCTGGATTTTGAACTTACTACATGAAATAATCATTCAAAACTGGTAATTCATGCATGAAGGTCATTTCAACAAAGATGATTGCTCAGCCATTTCCATGTAAGACATATTTCTAAAAGAGAAAGGGACCCCATTTGATAAGAAAGCACACTAAAGCAGATTTTGGATTAAAAGAAAAAAGAAGAAAAGATTGGTAATTTCCCTTCTTTTTCACAACCAAGTCCCTTACTCAAGAACCTGTTCCCGCTAGTACATGATTTCACTTCCTTTAATCTTTATCACACTCAATAGCTTAACTTTGCTCTTTTTCCTTTTGTTTTCTAGGCCTCATTCACATTCACCACTGAACTCCCACTTGTTTCCATGTGCATCTCTCTCTTTGCGCGTGTAGAAATGATGAATCAGATGCAGATTCAAAAAGATTATCATCTCTTCCTTATTATGTGCATGTGTCACTGTTGCATTTTATATATTTTTTAATAATATTTTGGTTCAGATAAAAATAAATATTTAAATTTATTAAATATTTAATCAAGCTGGGGTAGAATTAAAGAATGACAAGTTTGTGTTCTCAAATTTTTGGTATAATTACAATTTAAGTCATTGAAAGTTTAAATATTAGACAAATTAGAAGTTGTCTTTTGAGTTTTGAGTTTTTTTTTAATTTAGGGTAAATACAAAGTAATATTTGTACAAAGACTTTCAACTATTTGACAATGAACGCTCATATCCCTACATATGTGCTTGAACTCGGGATCTCATGAATAACAATAATACCTTAATCACAAGGTCGCTCATACCCCTACACTATGTGATGCATCTAGGGTATACATAGCATCATTATGTGATGCATTATCACTCTATTTTTAGTGGGGTTAACACCACTTTTGTAGATAGAATAAAGCTCTAAGGAAGTATCAAAATAGACTATGCATGGCAACAAAGACATGCTCAATATTTTATGTTATAGATAAACTTATAAAATTTTAGGAGATGAACCTATAGAATATTAAAGGATAAAAAATAAATTATCAATAAAAAATATATATAATACTTGAAATTTATGAGAATTTAAAAATTTCAAAGATGATCGTCCTATCAACCCTTGGTCCATCCCTACGTGGCAAACTTGGATGTGCATATTTGAGTCATATGTGGGAGACGTGTGGCACCCCCACACGCCTCATTCATCAACCCAATAAAATCAATTTTCTCATCTTTGTGGAGCACTGCATCAACCAGATACGTTTCTCTAAGAAACTCTTAAGCAAAGTCAATGAACATCAATTAAATAGGCCGAATCCCTTCATTTTCCTTATCTACAAACAAAAGCCAACAACATAATCCGCCAAAAACATAGAGCAAATAGACCATGCAATATAGAATTCTTTGAATGGTTTCAATCGTAAAAAGAAATGTTGTTCTTCTTGGAAAACCCAGATTCGAACTGTTACGTCTACCGTATATATATATATATATATTGTCAATTACCCTAAAAACCCATGCACAATATAACTTAGTCGGAACCATTTTAACAAGGCCTGGCTAACGTGAAAGTGTAGCCCATGCGCAGACTATCAGTCCAATTGTGCAAAATGGATAACATTCTGCCTCGGTCTCTTTTCACTTCTGCCCAAATAAAAGAACCCACTGACTATAGTCTTGGAGCTCATCAAGCAAGTTTTAGACTTGGATTCATTTCGGCTCAATTAAATCCCTATCTTGTCATTATTATAATGATAATATCATAAATTATCATATCAATATGATAACGATTAGCAATAAAAATCAATTAAAAGGTAACATTAATACAATTAGAAACTAGTGACGATATTAGTGAGAGTGGACAAGTACTCGCTTTGAAAATTGAATTTTTTAAATAATTATTTATGTTATTAATTATGTCCAATCTAAAATTTTATTTTTATCCACTCATATAAATGTTTTTATGTTGTTAATATATATGTATGTACACCGTAACAAATATTTGTAAATTCGATTTTGATATTACCGATGCCTTCATAATTCTAGTGAGAGAAATGTTACTCTTGTCCAGACAGAACAAGTGCTGTGGACAATTGATGTGCTGGGCATGCATGACCATGGGCCATGGTCATTACAGTTAAAAAAGATCAATCACACTTTACTGGGAAGGCGTGAAAGTTGTTGGTTTCAGCTTCCATGCGCAGTTCTCCGACTCCAGGGTTGATTTGCTTGCTATTTTGTGTACGCTTTCATCAAAGTTCATAAAAATACGAAGACACTACATAGTCTATTCAGAGCACGACTTCCATGAAAGTTGAGAGCGAACTCTGATTTATTTACAAGATGTGTTCTTTTTCTGTTACTGTTTCTCTTTACTTTACCAAAGGTTCCATAATATAAGGGGTCATATATGCTTCCTTTAGGGCTTCAAGTAAACACAAGGCAAGGCAAGGCAGGCATCTTTTGAGTAAAGGTGTTCAATGTGATGGTAGCCCTCCATCCACCCTTATCTGTCACTCATCTCCCCACACCCAATCAATGGACAATAATTCTCTTTACATCACTACCTCCTTATCTTCATAAACAGAGTGATAACTGATTTGTACTTGGTATCAATCTTGAGTTTGATCTCTACACAGCTTTTAACTTACTGGACTTTGATCCCAATTCAGATTGATTGTGAAAAATAAGAAACTTAGCTTGATTGAGATAGAAAGTATATTTTATTTTAGATTGAGACAATTTAAATAATAAAAAATCTGACCCATGACCAGCACTGCGTTGGATACCTAATAATATAAACCCTTTCTATGAGCATATTGAAGCATCAAATCTTTCAATTCCATGATCTACCAAACACCACTAATTCCTCGTCCAAACTCGGCAGGGAAATGGATCAAAAACCAGTAGAAAACACCCACGTATGTGTGTATGAATGAATGCATGGTGATGCAGGGCATGGGGCCAGGTGACATCGATTGATATAAACAATGCACTATCCCCTTCATCAACTGGTTCTTTCTCGGCACGCCACCTCGCCTTCATCATGCACTACGCTCAACATTCATCTGTCGTACCATGATCTTGCGTCTGAAAACTTTGGTAATGGATACACAGGGTCGGACAAGTAAGTTCCATGTCATTTATGCTACAGCTCAAGAATAAATGAACAAAGCCCGTAACAATCAAAGCAGCTTTAACAATAACTTCTAGTGAAATATAAGGAACCTGGTTCTCCCTTTTTGCATGCAAAGTCAACTCTTGTTCCTTCTTTATAATTGATTGATTCATACAGAAGAGTACAAATGCATCTGTTGTGAAACTGTAACTGGTTTTCACCAGAAAAGCAGTAAAACGATCACAATGGCCACATGTTTCGTCCCGGGTTTTGTCAAAAACAAATTACTTTCGGTACTTGGGAGTAATCAAAATCATGTACCAATTCCTAGGGGCTTTAGTAGCCCCGTCCTTGTTGGTTCATGGATTGGGATTGGCGGTCCAAGGTGATTCATCTCTGTTGGTATATGGATGGGGGTTGGCGACTGTTGATACGAGAAATGGGTTGTGACGATTTTTTACTGTTCATTCTTTTGGTTTGAATAAAGATTCAAATCTTAGAGTTTTGTGAAAAAAAAGAGAGAATAGACAAATTGAAAAAGATGATGAGTCATCGTATAAGAGGACGAGATTTAGAAAGATCTCGTTCTTTATACTTACATGTTGATTTATATACAATCACTTAGTATATACAATCTGTAACAACCCGATTTTCAAAATAATATTTAATTGAAATTGGAGGGTTTAATTGTGAAAATTTGGCAAAAATTTGGGACTGAATTGAAAGATTTTAAAACTTGGAGCTTGTTTTAAAGTTAAAAAAAATTCAGGGACCAAGCCCTGAATTTAACCTTGGAGTGTCGGCAGGCAATTGTTATATGCGTGATTTCTGTTTTGAAAAACAGAAATCAATTTCACAAATCCTTCCTCACGCACACAACTTCCAAACTCGATTCCGACGCCGTCCGAATTCCGATCGTTATTTTGAAACCACCGTTGTGTTCATCATCGAGAGAGGAACAAACCTTTCAAATTAATTGAAGCGAAACGCGGCCAAACGTCGGGAATTTCCAGTCAAAGTAGCGACGGTTTTGTTAGCTCTATCGCCGAGAAAATCTCAAATTCACCGTCGATCGTTGCTCAGTTTAAGACACCTCCTGCACCATCGTGTTCCTTGTGTCGTTTCGAGTTCACCGGTGTCAACCTTGTCCGCCGTAGACGGCGGCGCATGAGGAGGTGGTGCAGTCAAAGATTCGGTCGATTTGAAATCGAGCTCTCCACCGTTCAAAATTTTGAACCGATCGTTGTAAGTATCTCGAAATCGCGCAAAATAATTTTTAGAAATTTTTCTGGGATTTTTAGGGCCCCGGAGGACGCCTCACGTGCCACACGCGCCGCCGCAGGGCGAGTGGCTGCTGGAAACCGGTTTAATCGATTTTCAACCGGTTCTGACCGGTTTCGACCGGTTCGAACCGGTTTAACCGGTTTTCAACCGGTTCTGACCGGTTTCGACCGGTTCAAACCGGTTTGACCGGTCTGACCCGACCGACCGACCGACCCGACCGGACCGGACCGTTGACCGTTGACTTTCTTTGACCAAAACTTAAAATGGCTTTGACCGAGCATTAAACGACCGTTAATCTTTTTCGAGTATACCTATCATGATAGTTTTCGACGTGCCAAATCCGTTTCCGCTGTCCGTTTCGTCAAATTCGAACTCGAAGGACTCCAAATCGACGGTCAAAGTAGTTGACTTTGACTTTGACCAAGAATATGAATTTTTGAAAAGTCATACTTTATGTTTTTCGACGTCTTGATTCCGATTCCGCAATTCGTTTGGCCAAATTCAGACTTGAAATACCCCAAATTGATAGTGAAACCCGAAAAATGCTTATATACTTAAGAAGTCTAGTTTTGAACAATTAAATAGGATTTGAGACTGATAGATTATTATTGTTTGAAGGTACAAGAGACTCTCCGGATCGTTCGACAACTCGACCCAGCTCTTCTAGATCAGTTAAACCACGTGTGCCATTATTCACGCGTTCGAAAACTGTAACAGAGCGTGGTGAAACTAACAATCAGTAGATTTGCTATTTGAACCTATTGTCGAGGTGTGTTCCCTACTTATTACTGAACTGTTTTATTGGTTTTAATATGTGGTACACCGAATTCATTGGTTATTGTTTTATAGATGCACCAATTTAATGTGACAATTTATGGAATATGGCTGCTATCTAATTTTTGTTTTGAAATGGTATATGATTACCATGTTTTTGGATTTATGGAATTTATGTCACGGTGCAATTGAATTTTGGAATTGAATTACGATGGAATAGCTCTGATCAAGCTAACTGGGCCTAATGTGACTCTTGAGGGCCCCAAGATGTTTCATTAGGTCGGCTTTCCTTTGCTGTGTGCTTAGGGTAAGCTATATGGACTTATTGACTTGGGCTTAATGATACAAGCTTCAGAGCCTATCCTTAAGTCGGCTTTCTTTTTGCTATGTGCATAAAGTAAGTTATATGGAAAATAATTTTGAGAACTACTGATGGTGTACCAGAAAAGGGTTTAAACTATGATTTCCAAAAAGTTAAACTCTTTTACGAATTTGTGAGATTACTGGACTATAATTTGTACCTATTGTGATTTTATGGAAATGTTGGGACACACTGAGCCTAGCTCACCTTTTGAAAATGTTTTCCCCCTTTCAGATACTGTTGGTTAGATACCTCGGTTCGAGCACTTGGAGGATCAAAATATCTCTTGAAGTAAATCAGATTGTAATGTTTTTATCTTGCAAGTTGACTTTATTTTGGTGACATGGACCTTATTTTAAAATATCGGATTTTATAATGATGACTCTTTTGCTAATACTGCTCGGTTTATTGTGATTTTGAATTTGAAGACATGTTTTAAATTAAATTATTATTTATTGGTACTATATTTACGAGTTGAATTTTGATAGTATAATTTGTTTATAATTTCATGTTATTTATAATGTGATTTTATATTGATGGAATAACGGTTTCGGAAAATGTCTTTAATAATCATAATGTGATCCACTAGACTTAGTCGAAACGCATAGGCCGGGTCTAGGGGGTTACACAATCACTTAGTGTTAGTGTCAAATTTAGGATTATGATTATTTGTAGATAATTTGACTAAATATATTTGACTGTTAAATAGTAAATTTAGTTATAATATATCACGAGGTCTGTCAATATACATGTCAAGAGATTATAACTAATCGGAGGATATGAGATTCCAAAAACTTCTAAAATAGTGGAAGTTACAATAAGCTTTGGAGTATATGGTGGATCCCAATGTAGCTTAATATTGGTCCACATGTTAAATTCATAGGAGTTATTCTTTGAAAAAAATGGTTAGATGATTAGACATAAGAAAAAATGTATTTAAGGCGGAAAGATTTAGATAAAGCGAAGTTGAGATGTGTCCTCTTGGAATTTTTCTCCTGCAGGCACCAATTGTATGTTAATGTTGTTACAAATGCATACACTGCCGAGAACCAAGCCATAGGGACAGTGACCCTTCAGAGGGGCCAGACCTGCCCTTCAATAAGACATTGTCCACATGAAAGAGATAAACAAAAGAATAGAGCAGTGAGCTCATGTTATTACAAGAGCACACTTTCCCATGTTAATAGAAGAGGGATCATGGATTTTTCTTTTCTTTTTGAAGTGATATATCAAAAGCAGATCAAATACCCTTGCTTTTACTTTTGAGCAGCCTCTTTAAGACTATTCCATCTTCCATTAAAGCTCAAACATTGCACATTAACCAGAGACTTGGTCCCAGCTCCACAGGGAAAAGCAAGGGGGAGTTGATGAACCCGAGAAAGCTTCCACTGGTTTCCTTCCCTCTATGAAACCCCATAATTATATACTGATCATTCAACTAACATTTGTAATGATATGTTACTAATCATCTTCTTCTTTTTCACCCCTTCTGCAATCTCTGCAGGTACATGTTTCCAGTTCACAGATAAAAAATTCATCACCCTCCTGGTCTATACAAGGTTACTACTACTGTGTGTATACACACTTCGCATGGAAATACTCAAAAAAAGAAGGCTATCAACCTATGGTGTCAGTGACAGTGAAGAGTTTTTAACATTAGCATAAATCTTTTGATATTTATCATGGAAACCCCTTTTTAATGGGACCTCCATGCATGTATGCATCATCAAGATGATCACTGATCACACAACTTGCTTTCTGTGCCCCCAACTATTTTTAATGGCATTTTCTCTGTTGGATTTGGTTCACATTCACCAATTATTAAATCTTCTTCTTTTTTACCTTTTCTATCCACAAACATTATAATAATGGAAACCAAGTTTGGCTCGTCGGTTGTTAGCAATTTACCCCTTTTAATTTGGACGAAAAGTCATTGAAGGTGAGAGAATGACCATTAACCGGTGTTTGAAGGAGGAAAAAAGTGAATTATCACGAGGAAAAAGAAAGAGATAGAGGCCGAATATAAGAGGTTCATACTTTTTTAGTCGATTAAGAATATTTATAGTAGTAGTAGTACTTAATGCGTGTGTCAGCCATAGGACTATTAGGTCTATTTGTAAGCTGACAGGTTAGACATATTTAATGGTCAAACATTGAATTTCATTCTAACGCATCATATGGGACTGTCAAAAACATTGTCTTAAGTCTCGTCTGCGTATTGTAGTTGACTTGAGGGCCTATATTCGGGGATGCGAGTTTTTAGGGATTCTGACAAATAGTATCTTCGGAAATATAACGAATTAACAAATTATGTGAATCTGTCAGAGGTATTATTTAGGTCTCGTATGCAAATTATAATTGATTTGAGGATTTGTGTTTAGAGACCTGAGCTTTTAGAGACTCCATCAAACAGTGTCTCCAAAGATGTAACAAACATGAATCAAGATGAACATTACACCAAAGCAGTATAAAAAGAACAAGAAGCCTACACTGGTATGGTGAGAGCCTTGCTTCTATGAATCATTCTCCAAGTTTTTGAGGCAACAACAACCTAACTTGGCTAAAATGGGAATTAGATGGTCGTCAATTGATGAAAAGAAACAGGACAATTTAGCCATTTTAAAAGTACTGAAAGTGCAACTCCACCATCTATAAAGAACATACCTTGATTAAAGCAAAAGGGTATTTTTGTCATATAAAATAAAGGAAACAGAGCATCACTTTCACTTTCTCCCCTCCCTTGTAGTTCTAAACTTTAAATTTTTGTTATCCAATGCCTTTTCTTTTTCCACTTAGGTGCATTTGAAGATCAATTTTTGTTATCCCTCACTTGGCTTTTCTTTAGATAAAGAATGAGCAAATGAAACTATTAGTACTGCTTTAGTAGCAGAATTTCAATATCCTGTTTCTCTTCTTCCTCTTGGAGATTAACCAAAGGGAAAAAAGAAAGAAAGAAAGAAAGAGCAGAGCTAATAAAGGAGAAGTTTGGAAGACTCTTGTATGAAGATGATTGATTCCTCAAGCCTATACACAATTGAAGTTTCTCAGATTTCCTTCACTTTTCCATCCTCCTTTCTTAGAAAATCTTTTGTTGTTGGAACGCTTGAATCCTCTTGAAACGTATTTCCAAAGGGGAACATGGTCCCTCTCATTGTCTTGACATTATTCTCTCTTCTAACCACCTTTTCTTCTTCTTCTGCTACTTCATTACTTACTGATTTTCATGCCTTGGTGACGCTCAAAAAAGGGTTTCAGTTCCCTGAACCGTTATTAAGCTCATGGAATTCTTCGGAACCGAGTTCGGTATGCTCTTGGGTCGGAATATTCTGCTCCGGGGGACGAGTTGTTTCGTTGGACTTGACAGACATGAACATGGGCGGCTGTGTTTCTCCTCAGATTTCACGGCTCGATAGACTGATTAACCTCTCTCTGGCCGGCAACAATTTCACCGGCGGCATTGAGATGGCAAACTTAAGTGAGCTTCGGGTTCTTAACATCTCGAACAACCAGTTCAATGGTGATCTGGATTGGAACTATTCAAGTATCGCTAACCTGGAAGTGTTTGATGCTTATAACAACAACTTCACTGCTTTACTGCCGGTTGGGGTTCTTGGGTTGAAGAAACTCCGGCACTTGGACCTCGGTGGGAATTATTTCCACGGCGAAATCCCGTCGAGTTACGGCACACTAGTGGGGTTGGAATATCTTCAGCTCTCGGGGAATGATCTTCATGGAAAAATCCCTGGGGAATTAGGTAACCTCAAGAACTTGAAAGCTCTTTACTTGGGGTCTTATAATGTTTTCGAAGGTGGTATCCCTGTAGAATTCGGTAATTTGGTGAGCTTGATTATCATGGATCTTTCAAGCTGTGAATTAGATGGTCCAATTCCTCGAGAACTGGGAAATTTACAGTCTTTGGATACACTCTATCTGCATATCAATCGACTTTCGGGTTCGATTCCGAAGCAGTTAGGCAACCTGACAAGCTTGAATAATCTCGATCTTTCGCACAATGCGCTCACTGGAGAAATCCCATCGGAGTTCGTCAATCTAAAGAAGCTTAGGCTATTCAATCTCTTCATGAACAGGTTACACGGGTCTATTCCGGACTATGTAGCTGAATTGCCCTATTTGGAGACTCTGGAACTTTGGATGAACAATTTTACTGGTGTTATACCGAAGAATCTCGGTCGAAATGGGAAGCTGCAGTGGCTCGATTTGTCGTCCAACAAGCTCACCGGTACGATTCCGCCGGACTTGTGTGTTTCTAATCAGCTGAGTATATTGATTTTGATGAAGAATTTCCTCTTCGGGAATATACCTCAAGAGATGGGGAGATGTTATAGTCTCACTAGAGTAAGGTTGGGGCAGAATTACTTGAATGGTAGCATTCCGGACGGGTTCATCTACTTGCCCGAGTTGAGTTTAGCAGAGTTGCAGAGCAATTACCTGTCGGGGAGATTGGCCGAAAATCGTAATCGTTCATCGAAACCGGTTAAGATAGGGCGGCTTAATTTATCGAACAATCTCCTCTCCGGTCCATTGCCATTTTCACTTTCCAACTTGTCTTCTCTTGAAATCCTTCTACTTAGTGGAAACCAATTCTCTGGTCCAATACTACCATCTATAGGAGAACTCAGGCAAGTCTTGAAGCTTGATCTTAGTAGAAATTCGCTTTCCGGTAGTATTCCGGCAGAAATCGGAAATTGTTTGCATCTCAGTTACCTTGATATGAGCCAGAATAACCTTTCTGGTTCAATTCCACCTGAGATTTCCAATGTGCATATCCTGAGTTACTTGAATGTATCGAGGAACCATTTAAATCAAGCCATTCCCCAAAGCATAGGGTCGATGAAAAGCCTTACGGTTATCGACTTCTCGTTCAATGATTTCTCCGGGAAGCTTCCGGAAGCCGGCCAATTCTCCGTCTTTAACGCTTCGTCATTTGCAGGCAATCCTCAACTTTGTGGTTCTCTCTTGAACAATCCTTGCAATTTCACTGTCATTGCAGGCACCCCGGGAAAGGTCCCCGGGGACTTTAAATTAATCTTTGCACTCGGCCTTTTGATATGCTCTGTAATATTTGCCACTGCCGCCATAATCAAGGCCAAGTCATTTAAGAAAAAGGGTTCGAATTCTTGGAAGATGACCACATTCCAAAAGCTCGAATTCACGGTTTCCGACGTCCTGGAATGCATTAAAGACGGTAACGTGATCGGAAGAGGAGGTGCAGGGATTGTGTATCATGGGAAAATGGCTAATGGAATGGAAATTGCAGTGAAAAAACTTGTTGGTTTTGGCACTACCAGCCATGACCATGGTTTTCGAGCCGAAATCGAGACACTCGGAAACATTAAGCACAGAAACATCGTCAGGTTGCTAGCGTTTTGTTCCAACAAGGAAACCAATCTCTTGGTTTACGAATACATGAGAAACGGTAGTCTCGGAGAAGCATTACATGGGAAAAAAGGTGGATTCCTGGGATGGAACTTGAGGTACAAGATTGCAACCGAAGCAGCCAAAGGCTTGTGCTACCTTCACCATGATTGTTCGCCGTTGATCGTTCACCGGGACGTTAAATCGAACAACATTCTACTCGATTCAAGCTTCGAAGCACACGTCGCCGATTTTGGACTGGCGAAGTTCTTGGTCGACGGAGCTGCATCGGAGTGCATGTCAGCTATTGCAGGGTCCTATGGCTACATTGCTCCTGGTATGTACAAAAATTCCCTTCCTTTTAATTTTCTTAATTAATTAATTAATGCTCTCTAATTACGCCTCTCGTACGGTGTATAGTTAGTTAAGTTGATGTATTATCAAACTGTCACATTTGTGTTCCATGTTAGAAGCAATCCCAGCCGTTGGATTGTCCTTATCAGATCAATCAGGGAAATAAACCGTAATTAGTGATTGCGACATGTGATTCCTAGTTGTATGAATCATTCGCCAGCCAACGGCACATAATTCATCCAACTGTAACCTATCTAGCGATGAGTTCGAGTTGTGCCGGGTCGGATTTTTGACCCAGTTGAACTTGATTCAAATATTATATTTTTTTATAACTCAAGTTTAAGGAATCTTGATTTGATTCGAATTTTAACTTGATTTTAAAGGTAAAAATTTGTTTTTTTTATCTAAACTTAGAACACAAAAAAATATATAATTATTTTATTAAATAAAATAATAATCTAATAAAAATAGTAGCTAGAAAAAATTATTACAACTATCAATTTACTCTTAAAATATAATTATATTATTATCTCTTATGTTAATATTTTTTATTTTAAACTCGAACTTAATTTTAATTCTTCAAAAAACTTGACTTGAACTCTATTTTTTTATAAATAATATTATCAAATCGAGTTAGATTAAATACTAATTCCTAAACCTATCAACTAAATATTGTTTGTCAACTAATTTCGGTGTTTAGTAATAATTAAAATTTTAATTATATATAGAATCTAATTTAAGAATCTAAATCTTATTTATAATTAAAATCAGGAACAATGTGGGGCCCACAAAGGATTTGATTTCAGAATAAGAGCCTGAGAGGGTCAATCCGACAAAAGTGAATCAGACTGTGATGTCTAACGTTACATGGCGTTGAGTGTCGTGAAAGGGAACCGACATGCATCCCCACCACAATTATTTTTTTAAAATTTATTTTTGTTTGAATGATGATGTTGGCCTTACGTGTAAAGCTTTCTTCTTCGCTGCAGTTACCCTTCGCCATTCTGCTTTACCTCGACAAGTTGACGTCTTTTCCGCCATTCTCGATTACTGAATTCGTCGTGACAATATTCTCCTTTTGTTGCAGAATACGCGTATACACTAAAGGTGGACGAGAAGAGCGACGTTTACAGCTTCGGCGTGGTACTTCTAGAACTGATCACCGGCCGGAGACCGGTGGGTGAATTCGGAGAAGGCATAGATATCGTTCACTGGGCTAAACTAAAAACAAACTGTCGAAGAGAAGAAGCGGTTAACATCGTCGATCCGAGGCTAACAACCGTGCCCAAAGATGAAGCAATACATCTGCTGTTCATCGCGATGCTATGCGTACAGGAAAACAGCATCGAGCGTCCGACGATGAGAGAGGTGGTTCAGATGCTATCGGAGTTCCCTCGTCAACCTCAGTAGCAAACTTCATCTTCTTCTCTCATTCACACTCAACAGACAAAAATCTTGACCTGATATCCATATATATTTAAAGATGGTGTTGCAGATTTGTTGTTAAAGCTTGCTATTTGCAAAGTATATATCTATTTTCTTTTTATTTCCCAGTTTAGATTTTGGCATAGCAGGAGCTTTGGTGACTGATATATATATATATATAATTGGGAGTAATCAATGGGTGGAGAGTGTTGCATTTTAGTATATAGATTTGTTTTATTTTTACTTGGATTAAAATGTTTGAAATCATATAGATTTGAGTACTGTTATTTTTTATTATCCTAATGGTAGAAGATGAATAAATTTTTTTTGAAAATCATATAGATGAGAGAATTTTAGAAGAGAAATAAAAAAAAATAATAAAAAATAAAAAAAAATATATTTTATAATATAATATTTTAGGTCGGGTCAGATATTTTTTTACATTGAATTCTACTTCATCCCATATTTGATTATCATTCTTTTAAAACTCGATTTATTCCGTCCCAAATCTATTTTTCAAATTATTTTGATGACTAAATTGATAACATCTTAAAACCTGAATGACTATTTGAAGACTTTATCCTAAATAATAAATAGGACGGGAGAAATTAAATCGAGCTCTTGCCCAGCCCAACAAGAACATTGAATCTCCTCTCCTGAAATGCAACGGTCACGATTCCTTGTTTCTTAAACTAAGGACTAATCACATCCGTCCATTTGTTTTGGGAAAACAAGACGGAATTTTTACTTCCAGTTTTAAAACCCCTCAGCGTTTCAGTCCTCCTCTCTCACACTTCCTTTTTTTATACTTCATTCTCTTGAAGAAGAAAGGAAGAAAAACTCTTCAAATCAAAAGCGGGTTTACTAGCCGAAACCCGACTCATCAGATCGGATCCGGCCTCTTCCAGGTATGTATGGCTTTCGATTTGTGTTCCTCTTAGCTTTCCCCAAAAATTTAAATAAGTTCTTATTTTGTGTACTGTTTTAGCGGAAGTATTCTTTGAAGAAATTACAATGGGAGTTTTCTTTAAATGAAATGTTATTCCCTTCACAATTGTTAACGTTATGTTCTTTGTCGGTGCAAAATTCCCTTTCTTATTTGTAAAATTATTCAAAATCCCGATTTTCCCTCAGAATATCTCAGCCTTTATTTGTTTTTTGTTTTCTCCTGAAGGCATCAGGAATTGACTAATATATATATGTGTGTGTGTGTGTGTGGATTCTTTTTTGGTCTAAAAAAAGATATTTTTTCATTGTTTTTGGAATTTATAATAAAAACAGTACCTTTTACTAAAAAAAAGAATCTCTTGCTTCTCTTCATGAGAAAAGAATTGAATCTCTTTCTTCCACACCTATTTGACGTGACAACTTTCAATTTCATCATATTTCAATGCAATTTTTGTTTTCTAAACAACCTTCTTCTTATTGTTTAAATGACACATATCATATAGATGGTTTTTTTTGTTTATTTAGTTTTTAAGTAGTTTTTTAATATGATAAAATAATATTGAGAGATACCTTATGCGCTAAGTATATGACCATGACTTATATATAGAGAAGTAGTATTAAGTATTTACCTTTCCTTCATTGAAAGTAGGCGTTGAATATTAGATCAAATATATCCTCTTATAAAAGATTGCAACTCCAGCCTTTTACTTAAGCCTTTTGGCTCTTCTTTTTTTGTTAGGTCAATTGGGTTTTCGAATATTTGTTTGATATTTCGATAATGGCCGGTGAGAAGACCTTGGAGAATCGTATCCTTTGCTTGAGTTATGATTATTTGTTATGCTTTCCTTGTATGCTTGCTTTTAATGGTTTATGATGTTTATAGATTGACTGTTAGTGACCAAAATCAGGTTTATAATCTCTTAAGCTTGAGAGTGGCCAGTAAACAATATGTATCAGTGGGGATTAATCAGTTTGTTTGGCATATTTCTTATGGGGGATGTAATTGGTATATCAAAAAAAATCCTATTAATACTATTAATCAGCCTCATGATATCACCTTGATTATAATAAGCAGCAGCACTTTCATGTGCTATTAAGCTTCCCTATTGATATTATATGTCAGTTTCTCAATTTTGCACTGGAAGTCAAGCTTTTACCTGGATCGATTTTGATTGTGTGATCTGTTTTTGTGAATGTTATGTTTTCCAAATGTTTTCTGATTCTGTGATGATATTACATAACCATGTAACTTAGCGGAACCTATCGATGTGGTTTTGAAGTCTGAAGCTGTTCCCAAATTGGCTGAGCAGGATGTGGTATGTTGTGAATTTCTCTCAAAATTTTCGTTTGTCTGGACTTTTTTTTTCTCAAAAATTATCTGTGGTTTACTTTATCAACTATTGTGCATGGATTTTTGACGTTGGCATGGTTTGATGTTTCCAGCCTTCTGGAAAACTTGGAATGGCATCTGATTTGACTTCGACAATATCTTCTACACCAAATCCTTCTTCTGGCACGAATCAAGACTTGATTGGAGAGCCTGGTGCCAAACAATCTACTGACTTTGACAATTATTACTACCCAGGTTAGAATTTGATTATATAGCTGTTCTTCACGCTGAAACATGGCTTTCAGACACTATGTTAGAGTCAGTACAGCCGTGGTTTTTATTGCAAATGAGATTAGGTTTTCATTTTATCTTTAATTGCTGTCATTCTTTAGATAGCACATTTACATGCCAAAGTTTTTGAATAATGATGAACTACATTGATAATGTATGTTTTCTAAATCACACAAAAAGGAAATTGTTGAAAAGTGTTCCTAAATTACAGAGGTTTCAGAAATCTTTATGAATTTGAAAATGATATTTTAAATTCACCCTCACAATTTCTATGAAAAACAAAATCTATATTTACAACAACAACAACAACAAAACCCTATTCCCATATGCAATGGGGTAAGGGGGAGGTAGAGTAGTAGGCTGCCCCCAACGCATAGTTAAGAGCAGCTTCCGTGGAAGACCTCCGGCAGTCAGAAAATTAAAAATAAAGATAAAATGCAATGCATGTATAAATAAATATTTGAACAGTCTTCATATACAATCTTCATATGCGCGTCATATAATGGGAAGTAATCTTTGCTAATAAATCCCTGCATAATAATCTCAGCATATAGACAGAAACCTAAGACCCGACTAAAATTAAAGAGAGGAAACATGAAGAGAATGATACACAGAAGTTGAACGATAGCAAACTACGAGAATTAATAAAGTTAAAAGGGTTAAAACCTAAACTAAGGCAACATTAATCCGCTACCCTAGTTCTAAGCCTTCATTAATTCCAATGACAGAAACGTATAAAAAGTAGAAGTCATGAGAATTACTATAAAGACATTAAAAGAAGACATAAATGCTACACCCTATGGATGTGACCCGCACTAATCGACTACCCTGGTCTTAAGTCTCCATAATTTACTATCAGAGGTCATGTCCTCGGTAAGGGCTAAATCCTTCAAATCAGATCTTAAGCAGTCTTCCCACTTCCGCCTTGGTCGTCCTCTCCTTCTGGCACCGTCGACTGTAATCGACTCTATCCTCCTGACCGTATCCGACGGGTGTCGCCTAAAGACATGCCCAAACCACCGTAGTCTTCCCTCTCTCAATTTTTCGGATACAGACACCACCCCCAAGGACATCCTAATAGCAGAGTTTGGTGTCATGTCCCATAGAGTCTTACCACATGCCCATCGAAGCATTCTCATTTCTGCGGCCTCCATCCTCCTTACGTGATCCTTCTTGATTGCCCAACATTCTGATCCATACAACAGCGCTGGTCTTATTGCCATTCTATAAAATTTTCCCTTAAGTTTTTGAGGCACCTTCTTGTCACACAAAACTCCAGTAGCTGCCCTCCACTTTAGCCATCCCACCTTTATACGGTGTGTAACGTCATCATCTACACCCCCATCCTTATGTATCATAGACCCTAGGTACTTAAAACAATCCTTTGAGGGGAGAACGTGTCCTTCGATGCATACTTCTACATCTTCATCGTTTTGGTTCCCACTGAAGTTTGAACATAAATACTCTGTCTTTTCAATATTGATCCTAAGACCTTTTTCTTCCAAAGCAGTCTTCCAGGTAGCCAGTACTATTCAGCTCAGTTTTTGTTTCAGCAACTAGGACAATGTCGTCAGCGAAAAGCATACACCATGGAACACCATCTTGTGTCGCACAATAGATGTCGTCTATAATCAAGGCGAAGATGTAAGGGCTAAGAGCCGACCCTTGGTGGAGTCCGATTTCCACCGGGAATGCCTCGGTGTCGCCAACTATAGTCCTGACGTATGCAGTAGATCTACAGTACATATCACGAATCACCCGGATATAAGCAGTTGGGATCCGTCTCGTTTCCAAGGTCTTCCAGATCGTATCGCGGGGAACGCTATCATACGCCTTCTCAAGGTCAATGAACGCCATGTGAAGATCTCTATTTTTTTCCCTATATTTCTCCATAAGCCGTCGAAGTAGATGACGCCTCCGTAGTAGACCTGCCTGGCATAAAGCCAAATTGGTTTTCCGAAACCCTAGTAACCTGTCTCAACCTAGCCTCTATCACCATTTCCCATAGCTTCATGGTATGACTGAGTAGTTTAATACCTCTGTAGTTGCCACAACGTTGGGGATCTCCTTTAATCTTAAAGATTGGTATCACCGTAGACTCTCTCCACTCCTCTGGCATCTTGGCAGTCTCTAAAATAATATTAAAGATGTTGGTCAACCACTTAACTCCTTCTTCTCCTAGGGCCAACCACACAGTGATAGGAATTTGATCTGGACCGACAGCTTTGTCCCTCCCCATCTTTCTAAGAGCCATTTTGACTTCCTCAAACCCAATCCTACTTGTAGGGCAGTCATTTGCCGTAGTATGATGGTCGGCTGGCCCATCAACGGTACTATCTCTACAGGGGGAGGCACCGTCATTAAATAAGCCAAAGAAGTAACTACCCCAAACCCTCTTAATATCATGATCTTTCACTAAAAGAACACCATTGTTGTCCTTAATACACCTAATGCTACCTAGATCCTTTTTCCTATTCTCCCTGGATTTTGCAAGTCTGAAGATGCCGTTTTGTCCTTCCTTGGTGTCTAATCTCTTGTACATTTCCTCATATGCCTTTTCCTTTGCTTTAGCCACCGTTTTCTTGGCTTCCCGCTTTGCTTCCTTGTATATTTGTTTAGCTCTCGATCTTTCTTCGTCGTCATTGCATTGTAGAAACTCCTTGAAGCAAGTTTGCTTTGTCTTCACCTTAGTTTGGACTTCGTCGTTCCACCACCACGATTCTTTATGCTCCTTGACCTTCCCTTTCGACAACCCAAGGGTGTTTTTGCCCACCTCTCTGATGGAACTTGCCATATTTTTCCATAACATAGCAGCATTATTTGAGTTTGTAGTTCTAAAATCTGTATTAGACAAAACCTTACTCCTAAAGTCATTTGCTTAAGCTAAATCATGTTTCCCAATAAAGGATAAATGTTTTGAGGGGAACAAATTTTTTTTGGCGTTAGTTCCATGCTTCAATTTTATTGTTAGATATGTTGGTCTTTTTTTCTTCTTTTGCAGCTTGGTTTACCATTGTACTTAAACCAATATGCAGATTTAGTTTTGTAAAAGAATAGTAATTGGAAGCTTTTTTATTTTTGGTGCAGGTTATGATGGGTCATTTACTCAATCTGATGATAAGGGCTATTTTCTTAGTGACGGTTCACACACAGTATGTTCTTAGTTCCTTCACTGCACTTTTTGTTTCTTAAAATCATCCCTTCATATTGGTTCCAGTTTATCATTCATGTGGAATCACGAAGAAATGTTGATTCTTTTTTTTGGGGGTTGTTGCTCAAGGGAGTGCAATCAGAAAATGGTTCCTTGGTCTACTATTTGCCTGGCTATAACCCATATGCAACTGGGGCTTTAATGGGTGTTGATGGGCAATGCCTTGGTCAACAACCATATTATTCATCAGGATATTATCAGCCTCCGGTTTCCTATGGAGCAGAAGCCTTGCCTTGTTACACATGGGATTCGACATATGCTGTAGATGTTTTCAAATGGAAACTTTGATGGTTTTGGAAATGTAGGATATGGCTCAGGTTCTGCTTTTTCAAAATCAAATGGTTTCAACTCAACAAAATCAAATGGCCTTGGTAACAAAGTATCGGGATCTACTTATGCTCAGCCTAACAAACCACTTAGCAAGGTACTTAAGTGTTCCTGGTGTCATTCATTATGGGGATTATGATATTTTTATCAGCAAATCTATTGCTTGAATTTATTTCTGGTTTATTGTAGGCAGATGGTTTTGAAGTATTTTTTTTGAGACAAGAATGCTACTTCTGCTGCATATATTGTTAAAAGTGGTTTATAATGGCATATTTACAAAAATATTGTGTGCTGGATTATTATAGGGTTTATATCAGTAATGAATTAATCTTCCATGGTGCAACTAATTTGTTTACTTTGAACATCATTAGATTGTAGTTGAGGGTCATCAATTTTTTTTGCAACATTTTTCCCCTTGGGATCTCAAGGTTTTGATTATCTGAGTTCATGTTGCAGGGGCCTTATTCGGGTTCTGATCTATCCGCAGGATCTTATAGGGGATACTACCAAGCTGGAAAATCTCCATTTCATAACCAAAAGCAAGGTCTTTACCAACACAATGGTCCTATGAACTACAGACAAAATGGTAGAGCATGGAATCAAAATGACGGATATAAGAAATCCAACAGAGATGTTGACTTCGAAAACTCTGCTGAACTAACTCGTGGTCCAAGGGCTGTTCCTTTGAACTCTTCTGTTAAGAAGGAAGACCTGGGACTTAATCTATATAAAGATAAATACAACCTACCAGATTTCCAAACCGAGTATGAAAATGCAAAGTTCTTTGTCATTAAGTCTTACAGTGAGGATGATGTCCACAAATCCATGAAGTATGACGTGTGGTCAAGTACTCCAAATGGCAATAAGAAGCTAGATGCTGCATTCCATGAAGCAGAGACTAGAGAAAGTGAGACTGGCACTAAATGTCCTATATTTCTCTTTTTCTCGGTAAGTTGGAAACACATAATCTTTGCAGGAGTTTCCACAACCCTTAATCGAATAAAGGTCTTTCTAGGAATCAGTTTTCGTTGTGGTTTAATTAGTTAACTATATCGTAGTAGTATTTTTATCTGACCATCACGATGGATCTATATGACTCAGATCTACTGTCTTGAATGTTAACAAACTGCTGCTTTTAATTCTTACAAGTACCCATTTAATTCCTTTAGGCTGTGTCTGCTAAGCGAATCTCTTATTTATGTTTATATTTATTTATAAATGGCTTCTGCAATAAGGATACTTGTTTTTTTAATTATTATTTATTACTTGCTGTGGACTATTTTACGTTCTTTTTAATTCCCTTTCTTCTACCGTTACATGTTTATATAGTATGAATTCTTATGTTGTTTCTTAACAATGTAATGTCAGGTTAATGGAAGTGGACAGTTTGTTGGGTTAGCTGAGATGATTGGCAAGGTGGACTTCAATAGAGATATGGAATTCTGGCAACTGGACAAGTGGAATGGTTTCTTCCCTCTGAAGTGGCATGTTATAAAAGATATCCCTAACAAGGAGCTGTTCCACATTATCCTAGAAAACAACGAGAACAAACCCATAACGCATAGTCGGGACACTCAAGAGGTATTGTGGTTTCTTCTTTTGCTTGACAATATTGTTGTGTTTATAGTTGTGTATGTTGCAAGCCATCGAGCTTTGTGGATTTTTTCATGCTTTGATGTGTTATGAAATGATTTATTGGGAAGCAAGGGAGGGGCAAATATAAGTTCAACGCATTATGCGAGCTAATGGTGGAAAAATATACAAAAGAACTGATGAACCACTTTCTTCTCTTTCCTCCTTCTCCCATCACCTGGTTTTGTGATTGTCGTGATCATCGATGAAGACTTCAATGGTATTACTCTTTTTGCAATTTGCAGATTGGTCTCAAGCAAGGCTTAGAAATGCTGAACATCTTTAAAGGTTATTCAGAAAAATCATCATTGTTAAACGACTTTGGGTTTTATGAAAATCGAGAGAAGACTCTTAACGCGAAAAAGAATTACAAGTCCGGTACTCTAGGATATGCGGAAGATGGTTTGACTGTGAGTTCTCTCGATCTCTCTCTCAACTAAACACATCATTGATTCATTTTTATCTCTGTCACCTAGCATACTCACCCCTGAATTATATTTAAGATCCTAATTTATGACATCGTTTGATATTAGGTTATTCCTTTTATACAGAATCAAACAAAGAACACTGCAGATCCAACATCCCTCATCAATCTGACCATGGAACTATCCCTTAACGGCTGCATTCGGAAGAGCGTTGTTGTAAAGAACCCGATAGCAAGTACCTTTCCTTCTGTCCCTGCACCATAGCCATTCAAGTTTTAACTTAGTTAAGGTGTGCAAGGGGTTCTGCTTTATAGTTTTTTCTGCTTTGAAGTTATTTTCCTATGTTTTTTAGTTATAACAAGCAGTGAATTTGAATTAGCTTTGGTTGGAGTATTATGGTTCATTTCTGAAATAGTTAGTTTCTTTTGTAGTGGATTCCTGTTACTTTATAATCCCTAATAAAGCATTAATAAATATGAAGCTTTCGTTGGAGTATTAACTCTAGTAACGATCTTTTTGGTTCGTTTGATGAACTCGAGTCCACTTGATTATCCGTTGTTTAAGTGAAGGGTTGTGTGATGTTGTTCAATTGATGAAGCATAGCATCACCATTGCCACAAGCAATGCTGGTTAACTTTATTGTGCTGACTTACATCCTGTACTGAGCTTTACCTGCGACCATTGGGAGCTTTATCCCAACTTTATATTTTCAGCATTTACGACAGTCTTAGCACCATTAACATGCCAGCCCGGATCGTTGAACTGCAAAATGGAATCAAAATATTTGGACAAAGGTAGCTATAAATAGATTTGATTGTATCGACAAACAAATCATAAAATGGATTAAATCTATTGGAAGGTCACTGATAAGTCGCATATTAGAGTCAAACAACGTGAGAAAACTACCTATGAATGCAACCACGTGTCTCAATCAAATATGATGGTCAAAAAATGGAAAGATCATCAGAATAACAAATATCTCAGAAGACACTTAGAAAGCCTTCCTCGGGAGACTTTTGATTCTGTAAGTTGTGATATCCAATGTCCAGACTCTCCCTTTTTAATCGGCATAACTCATAAGTATCTTAACTGTTGTATGGGTGAATTGCCCGTCCAGCTCAGTTGGTAGAACTCAAGGCTCTTAACTTTGTGGTCGTGGGATCGAGTCCCACGGTGGGCAATTCATAATTTTGACTGTCGGAGGTCTTCCACGGAAGCTGCTCTCAACCTGACGTTGGGGGCAACCTATTACTTTACCTCCCCTCACCCCATTACATATAGAAATAAGGTCAGCTAATTTTTTTTAACTGTTGTATGGGTTTCTTTACCCGTGATTCGATCTGAATTGGATTTAGGGAAGCTCCACCTCACTTGAAATCCGACCCAATCTTTAAGGTAAGAATTTGTTCCCGACCCGACATAAATATATATAGTTTTCATTTTTATTAGGTAGAATATACATATAGATAGAGAGATATTATAACAATAATCCATTAATATATAAAATATCAACTATATTATTATTTTGGGGTCGGATCAAGTATTTTTTAATCATAAATCCAAATCCGACATTTGATCTTATTCATTAAAAATTTACCTCGGGTTTGAATCATAATGTCTGTTCTTACTCGGGATGGACGGTACCAGGATGGAAAATGAATGGACAAGTCATGGGAAGGAGAAGAATTCACATTCGACATTTATTAACAATGTTGATAAAATACAACCAATTGAAGCACAAAATAATCACGAATTGAACTAAGACAGAGAACCAATGCAATCCCCTTTTCCAACTTAACCTTCTACACGATATAGAGAGCATGGCTCGAACAAAAACATATCCTTCTCCAAATGCACATTTGGGGCAGCAAAATTGCATGTCAAATTGATATGTCGAACAAGTCGACCACCAAGTTTTCCATCATCAGATTCGCCATTCCCGAACACTTTGTCTCCCTGCTCCCCTTTCCTGCAGTTCTCAATAAATGTTAAACATTCTACACTAAGTGAGCATCACAGATGATTGTAGCTCAATTCTATTGTGTATAACTTATTCAAACCGACACATGATCATCGCAACGCATAAGGTCTAACAATAGAAGTAGAGCGAGGAATGTACCATAAAAGGAAGAAACAGGTTTGTTGTTGGCGGTAGAATTGGGTAGCTTGAGAGGGCAAGCTGAAAGCGGAAGAACGGGTAGGTTTTGGCAGTTGCAAATCTCGACCATGTAGCCATCGGGATCATGGAAGAACAACTGGTCCACTTGGATTCCACCTTCTTCCACCACCGCCGTCACGTACTCGATCCCCATCTCTTCCAACTTCCGCACCACCTGCTTCATGTCCGAGCATTGGAACGATATATGGTTGTCTTTGGGGTTTATCTTCTCTTTCTTTGCTGGAACGCTTTCCGATTCCAGCAAATGGATGCCTATTCCATAGCTGAACAACCTAAATATTCAATTACCCATCCTTATCAACATATTTATGGTAAATTGCCAAGTTTAGTCCTTTCAAATCTAAAGATATATCGATAATATAATGGTAAAATTACAACTTGACCCCGCTTAAATAATGAAATTTAAGTTTAAGTCATTCAAATATTATACATTACAGTTAAAACAATGATAAGCATGAGTGGTGGAACCCCCATTTATTTCATTGTCCTTTCAGTTTCTTAAAGTTTTGTCCAGAAATATTAATGTATAAGTCACCCCACATAATTATTAATTAGTGTGTGGTTGGATAGGTGAACTAATGCACCCACATGGTGCAAATGCATCTGAAGACCTCCAAACTTTGATGGTCTAATTATCTCTTAAGCCACTAGTAGTTTTGAAATCATTGTTTCTCTCAAAATTTTCTGGTATAATTCCTTTTTAGGACATTGTTAATTTGAAAATTAATAAAATGAATGCTTAAATCTCAAATTTCTCTGGTTTAATTACATGTTAAGACCTTGGACTTTTAAATTAATGAAATTAAACCCATAATCTCTTAATTTGTATGGTTTAATTACTTTGTATGATTATATTTATTTTGAAGTTAACAACTTATCTCTCATAGTTCAATCTTAGCTCTGTCCCAGTACGTATAGTACACAAACTGGTGGTGAAATTTCTCTGGTTTAATTACATGTTAAGACCTTGGAATTTTAAAATAATGAAATCAAACCCATAATCTCTTAATTTTTATGGTTTAATTACTTTGTATGATTATATTTATTTTGAAGTTAACAACTTATCCCTCATAGTTCAATCTTAGCTCTGTCCCAGTACGTATAGTACACAAACTGGTGGTGAAATTTGACTTGAAAATTTCACGATTATTGTTCAGATCAGGATCGAAATTTCAAAAGTGAGACTAAAAATCGACTAAATTAGAGTATTAAAACGGCAACACAACATATGATAGGGGCTAATAGCAAAATTTGACCCGAAAACAACAGGTTAAGAAAAAATGATAGAGAAAGAAGCATTACCAAGCTCCTTCAAACTTGAAAGAGGAAGGGCGTTTGATGAGAACAAATCCCAGAACTTGCTCGTAAAACCTCACGGATCTGCTCACTGATTTGCAAACAAATGAGACATGGTTGAGAGACAACAAAGGCAGTGTGGTGTCGGAATCTGACGTTGAAGACGACAGCCATTGCATCTCTTCGATCTCTCCCACATTTCCCATTCTTACACTCTTTCTCTCAATAGCTTATCACTTGAAGCTTTGTACTTATACCATGCAATGTATTATCTTGCCAGATGAGTTCTATGATGAGCCCTTTTTAAAGGCTGAGAACTTCACTGTGTAAGAGCAAATAGGGTTAATTTTCATCGAGCATCCTCAAACCATCGTTGAAATTTTAAATTTACTCCTATATTTTAAACCATTTTAATTGAACCTTCAAATTATTAGTATTGTATCAATTAGGACCTTTCGTCAGTGTCGTATCAACCCTAAACATCAAATGGTAATTAAACCCTATTGAGTAATTTCAGTGATTAAAATAAATATTTTTTAGGAGATCCGGGTTCAATCAGTTGCATCTGTAGGGTGTGTGCACATTGTTATTGGCTAAAAAAAATCTGAACAAATACTACCTTATAATCGTCAAAGGTCATTAAATTATACTCAAATGATCAATTTGATCGTTAAAACTTGAAAACAATTATAAAATAGTCAGTTAAGTTTTATTGAATTGTTACGAAATGATCGTTACACTTACCAAACTTTTACACTTACTATAGCATTGTAGTTATCATTTTATAACATTCAATAAATTTAACGATTATTTTAAAATTTTAGATAATTTAGTGTTTAAAAGATCATTTCAACATAATTAAGTGATCATTGATGTATTTTATCCTTATTAATTGTTAAACCATTGTTTCTTGCTTTCTTATAGAAAAGCAAAGTCAAGTGTGTAATAAGAAATTACAATTAGCATAACTTGATCCACAAGAGAAGGTGAAAAATCCAGAAGATGAGATGTGAGAAAGGAGGGAACGTACGGTAAGACAAATACTACAAAGACAAGCTGTCTTGACTCAGCTTTGTGGTGCTGTTCTTATCCACACAACACCAATCCTTCTGTTGTACCATTACATCATTCCAAATTCACACACATGTTTTGCATTTCAATTATTGTTTTAATTTTTTATGGTTGCAACGCGTTCATATCGATATTTATTATAGATTTTATTAGGTCAATAATACAAATAGAAATATTACTTTATATAAAGAGAGAGTAAAAAAAAATTGTTCGATATATATATATATATATTGATAAAACAAATATTATGTTTACGTTTAGAATGTAAAAAATGAGTGAACTGAGAATTTTAGGGATCAACAGTCGATGATGATGACTGACAATATCGATTGGTGAAGATCAAAGACAACAGTGGTGATTGACGGCCAACGACGGGAGATTTTAGTTAAACTCGTGTGTCAAATTGATATTTTATCTCAAATTCAGAAGTGAAAGTTATATTTTATTTAAATTTTATAGGTTAAATAAATATTATATTTAAAAATCAGGGTCAATTTAAAAGTTAATCCCATTTACGAACATAACAAGTCATCAAACTAACCTGACCTAACGACTCAATGACTAAAATATAATAATTATAATATAATTGATTAAAATTTAATATTTGATATTTGTCACTAGAGGTGGGTATACGGGCTACCGTCCGTTTAGTTTGAGGGTTTTGACGGTGCGGGCTTAAAAAGCCCGTAATCATAAACGGTTTTGAATTTTAAGGCTCACGGCCCGTCCGTTTAACCCGCGGCCTGTTAAATAAAAATAATTTTAAATGCTTTAAATGCAATAAAAAATAATGTTCTAACATGCTACACCTTTAAAAATGATCCAGTAACTTGAAAAAGAAGGTAACACCGTCAAAATAATAAATTATATTTAAATTTTATTTTAAATAGCTAGAAATGATTATAAAATAATATTTTTTTAAATTTTTTAATCATTAATATATATAACGATATAATTACTTAAACTCAAATTTAAAAAAAATAATATTCACTTATATCACCAAATTGAAAAATAAATAAAACAATAACCACATTATATTTTATAAAACACGATTATTTAAGGCTATAATATGAAGACACAGAAGTGTTTGCAAGCAGAAATTTAAACAGAAAAATTCAACAAAATCAAATATTATACAAATCTAACAATTTTCTTTTATAAAAGCCTTTAAAAGTTGAAAGGTATGTTTTTAATTTTTTTCTTTTTCTTTTCTTTCTTATTTTTAATCCAAATATTACGTGTTATGTGATATATTATTAGAATATCACGTGATTTTTTATAATTAAAGAACGAAATGGATAACATATTTCATGAAAAAAAATAAAGGTCAAAATTAAATAAAAAAATCTTTAAATACCAAAGTGATAATGATTTAAATTTTATAAGACTAAAATACTATATAAATCTTTTAATTTTTATTTTTTAAAATAAAGAATAATTTGATACATTGTAAATGAAAAAAAAAATATCAAGCAACAATAGAATTATGACAAATGCCCTAATAGATTTAATAACTACGATGGTTATAAGTAACATCATATTTATAGGCAATTTATTTTTTTCTATAAAATTTTTTAAGTTTATTTTATCTAAAATTTTATAAATTTTAAATTAAGCAGGCTTCGCGGGCTACCCGCGGTTATACCCATTAAACATGCGGATTTAACGGTCCGGGTTAAAAAGCCCGCAATTTAAACGAGCTTCAGTTTTTGATGTCCAAAACCCGCCCGTTTAACATTATTTGTTTAAAAAGATAGTGCATAAAATATTTTTTTAGATAAAGATTAATATCAATATATTAATATTATAAAATTTAAACTTTATGAATAATATTCTTGTTTTATTCTTTCACTACATCTTATATGTTATATGTCTTTCAAAAAGTGTCTGATATAAAATATTAACGGCATTTCTAAACTTCAGAACATTTTCTCCGATGTAGAATTAATGTATATCATCTCTTTATGATATGATAATACGACGATTACATATCTTGAAAATTTTAAATCTTCATATAAGTATATATATTTTTTATAAATCTAATTTTATACTTAAATTAATATATTTTTTTGATTAAATTTAGAGTGCTTATAAAGTAGCATATATTCTAAGTACTTTCAACCATTTGATAATAAACACACAATCACATTTGCATGTAAGTTGGTTCATACCCTAAATTAATATATTTAACATAGAATTTTGTATTTGTGTCTAATTGATATACAAAAATTCGATAATTTTCCTAAAATATTTGTGTAAGCCGACAATATGTTGGGCGTTTATCCCGAAAAATCACTTTTTTCATTTAATATTCTCGATCAGTCACCGTTCAAACTATATTTCCTGATCTAACACCCTTTGCAGGAAGGCGCGCCCCCCTGCACCGCGCTTTACGCCACGTGTTCGAAGGCGCTCCCCGGGGGCGCGCCTTACCAAATGTGTAAAAAACCGAGTGCTAATTTTGTAAAAACGTCAGCATTTTGAATTGTGCAGACACCACACGGCACGATTCCAAGTTGTGAACTGGCTGGAGTCTTGTCACCAAGTTAATGAAGTGGGCAGTGTGTATAGTGGTTGAGTTTATTAGTATTTTAGTGTCACAAGTTTATTTTTTATAATAATAATTTTTTTATAATTTTAAAAAGAGAAAATAACCCCAGTGACCAAAAATCCCATATAATATACGATTTTAACAAACTTTTTCCGGATTTGCCAAAATGACCAACAAAATCGCAATGCGATCGCTAATTCGCAACGCGATCTCCATTATCGCAAATTCGCATTGCATTTTCGCAATGCGATAGTTGAAAATCGCGTTGCGATGGTCTACAGTGTCGTTGCGATTTTCCCAATTCGCAATGCGAATAAGTAAATCGCAACGCGAATTGGGAAAATCGCAATGCGATACTGACTATCGCAATGCGATAATACAAAATCGCAACGAGATACTTACTTTCGCAACGCGATACTGACTTTCGCAACGCGATTCTGACTTTCGCAACGCGATAATACATAATCGCAATGCGATTTTCAAAGCGCCATTAGTATCCTGGCCAAGTATTTTATTTTTAAATTCCAAACACGAATATTAATATATTGGAACACTGAACCGTCCACAGTATATCCGTAATCGCAACTCATAACCTAAAACCTAAATCACAACTCAGTCCCATCTCCATCTCTCACTCTCTCACCCATCTCCGACGAAATCCGTCCCCATCTCCGGCGAAATCCGTCTATCTCCATCTCTCAGAGCCACCCTCACAATCAGAAATGGAAAATCAACCAAATCAACCAACGAGGGTTATTTTTTTAATTATTTTCTTTTTGAAATTTTTGCATTATTATTAGGTTTTTCATATTGAAATTGATGATAAGTTTACTGGTAATTTCAATAATAGATTAACCATTTCACTTAGATTGCTTATTAAATCAACCGAGAATCGCAACGCGAAATGCAAATCGCAACGCGATTTTAGTTTCGCGTTGCGATTCTCTCGTTGCGATAGTCAAATTCGCGTTGCGATGGTCATTTTCGTGTTGCGATTTTCATTTTCAGAAACTATTCTTCTTCTGCAAATTGAAACTTGAATGAATTGCATTACTTCAACCAAAAAACAAAGACAAATACGAAATTCACAGTGTTGCAAATTTAAGTTTGAAGAATAAACTACTACTCTTTATGTTTATTATTGTTTTTGGTAATCTTCACAGTGTAGTTTTGGTATATCTAATTTAGTATGTTTATTGTTTTTTAGAACTTTTATTCGGCTCAATTGACCTTGAGAAATAAAGTCAGCCTGGCCAAAACAATTGCGTCGAAGCTTTCACCTGCACAAAGAAAAATGTTTGAGGATACATGCTTCGGGCCATGGCTGAAAGTACAACATCCCGGTGGAGATGCGATGTGACACACCTGTTTCTTCAAACCATGACTAGCGATCTACCAGAGACTATACAACGTCGTGATGAAGAGATATGGTTGATTTTCCACCGGCGTATACGTGTTTTGGGCGGGAGGAGTTTTGCTTAATCACCGGTCTACGCTTCGGACACGATGATGTAGGTCGGTACACTATGATGTAGGTCGGTACACTAGACACATTACCCGCCCATCATGGCTATCCCGGGTTTTTCCTGAGCTGGAGAGGCCGAGTCTACACGTAGAAGACCTGACAAGATTGTTGAATAATAAAGACGGTTTTACTCGGATGTATGACGTCGACGTTGTCCGAGTATGCCTTCTAATTCTTTTACATGCCGACTTTTTAGGCAGAGAGGCCAGACAACCTATTCCAAATGATCTAATCAAATTGGTAGAAGACCTAAATGCGTGGAACCTGTTTCCGTGGGGCTCGTATTTATGGAAAACTACATGGAATAAGTTATCGTCTGCCTTGGATGATCGAAAAAGTTTGCATGGCGATGGTTCCAAATACACTTTGACAGGCTTTATTTGGGCCTTTAAGGTAAGAATTTTTATATGATGTTTCCAAAATTATAAGTAATTATTTAACAATTACTAATGTTTGTTATTATATTGTTTGTAGATTTGGATATTTGAGGCCTTTCCCGCCATGAAGACATATGCAATAAAAACTTCAAATGATATTCCCAGGGCTATTTCCTGGAAGAGGAAACGGACCTTGCAATGGGAAGATTTACTACGGTATACGACAATAAATAATGTAAGTTAACATAAATTATATGTTTATAAACAAGTTATTACTAGTACACGTTTAACTTTATTTGAGCTTTTATATTGTTAGGAGGCCAACACTCCTCTACAGAGGCTGACACCCACGGAAGCTGAGCTTGCCACTGATTGGTGGCAAGCTAGTAAGCGTTTTTTTGATGGAACGGTTGATGAGCAGCCTCCACTTCGGGAGCCATCACCTCGCCCAGAGCTATCACCTCACCCAGAGCCATCATCTGATCGACCCGGCTATACACCTCCACAACGACAGCCATCACCTATTCTGTCACATCATCGAGCCTCTTCTCCACCATCACCGCAAGATAGGCGACCGTCAAAGATGCCACGACGTTTATCTCCCTGTTCTCCACCTCCACCTCAACGGGATGAGTTAGGGGAGTTACGTGATGAGGTCAATGCCTTGCGTGAGGAGGTCGGTACTTTACGCAAAGACGATGGTGCATGGCGTGTTGAGGTGTCTACATTACGCGGTGAGGTAGCCGCTCTACGTGAGATGGTAGCATCGTTACAGAATGAGGTTCATACTCTACGCAACGAGGTAAGTTTAAGATTTTTCATACTCGTAATTCATTCAGTTGCTGCCAATACTGCTAAATTGTTTTTGTTAGTATTTGTTTTTGGTTTTATTTTTGTCTTTTGGTTGAAGTAATGCA
Organism: Hibiscus syriacus; assembly: GCF_006381635.1. Taxonomy (NCBI): domain Eukaryota; kingdom Viridiplantae; phylum Streptophyta; class Magnoliopsida; order Malvales; family Malvaceae; genus Hibiscus; species Hibiscus syriacus. The sequence continues at coordinate 9,600 of NW_024062250.1, read as the reverse complement.
ATCCATTCAAGTTTCAATTTGCAGAAGAAGAATAGTTTACTTTCGCAACACGAAAATGACTATCGCAACGTGGAAATGGCTATCGCAATGCGAAATGAAAAGCGCAACGACAAAATCGCAACGCGAAATGAAATCGCAACGACAAAATCGCAACGCGAAATGAAAATCGCAATGCGATTTGTGTTTTGCGTTGCGATTTTGTCGTTGCGATTTCATTTCGCGTTGCGATTTTGTCGTTGCGATTTCATTTCGCGTTGCGATTTTGTCGTTGCAATTTTCATTTCGCATTGCGATAGCCATTTCCGCGTTGCGATAGTCATTTCGCGTTGCGATTTTAAGTTTTGTGTTGCGAAAGTAAACTATTCTTCTTCTGGAATGTTTATATATGTTGTCCTTTTAAATGTTTATATAAGTGCTTACTTCTGGAATGTTATCTGAGCATTTCGTGAACTATGATAGAATAATGACTTGGGTGAATACAATGCTAGTTTGAAACATATTTGTCTTTGTTTAATATCATGTCTGTTTTTTTACTGATTTATGTATTAATTTTTTTTAGAGGCCCGATAAGGTGGATGCTTTACGTCGGGTTTTCCTTGCACGACGGAGTTCACGCATCAGACGGCATGGACGTGCTATTACGTCTCTGTTCACCCCAATGGTGCGAAGACTCCGCAAGAAGAAGCCCGACTCACCGGTCATCCCTCAAGAGTCCCCTCCAATCGTTCAAGAGGCCCCTATTCTCCCTCAAGATTCCCCCCACCGTTCAAGAGGCCACTGTCATCGTTGAAGAGGTCCCTCCCACCATTCCAGAGCCCGATTCACATGGGGTAATATATCGAAGTATTGAGAAACCCCCACCGGTTCCGGACATGATGGATTAGAGTTGGCTCTCGTATGAGTTACCGGCTAGTACCCTTTCGGTATCTGAAGTGGAGAGGAGACAACTACCGGAAACAATTGTGGATAATACCCTTTGGGCTAAGACCGCAGTTGATTTTTATCTACATGAGCGGAGCCAAGGGTGTTACACTGACATCAGCAAACTCAACGATGAAATGTTTTTGTTGCTTGATCGGTCTTGGTGGGGTGTGCTATTAGGGGTTGAAGACAGTGGCAATTTGGTAAAACAGCATATCGATTAATTTGTTTAAAAATTAATGTAATTCACTAATATATGTATTTTTTTTGTAAAACAGCATATTGATGCGTGGGTGTCACGTCTACTAATAATAAGGAAGCTTAGGAAAAATAAAAAAAAAATCGCTATATAGAATAATGCCGACGGCTTTTCACGCAGTTCACTTGAAGAATCAAAGAGATGAATCATTTTTGTTGGGCAATGGACAAGCTAAACTTTATCCTGCATGGTGGGAGGTCGATAAGGTTAGTGTTTATTTTTTAAATTTTTTAAAGGTGTTCATAAATAAGTGCGTAAATAAATGAATTATTACTTATGATCGCAGGTGTTTATCCCTGTTTTGGAACGTCGTCACTGGCTTCTCGTCCAACTTCAGCTCCCATCCCTGAAGATAATAGTGTATGACAGCATGATCAATTACATATCACTGTCTGATTTGAGAGATATTTTCAAGGGATGGAGCTCTCATTTGGCTAAATTCTTGGATGGGATTAAGTATTAGAGTCATTCTGGACACAAGAAGCCAAAGAAGTTCAATGTCACAGTTGTCAGAGACGAGACCGTGCCACAGCAATCGCCGGGAGCCAGAGGGGATTGTGGTCCTCTCGTATGCCTTTGCTTGGCGCGTTTGACGACGGGAAGCACAAAGTTTTTACCTCCCACCGATAGAGATAGAGCTGCAGTAGGCTTGTGGTTTCGGCATTATATGGCTAGAGCAATATATTCGAGACGCTGCCTATCTGCATCCGCGTTATGAAAGTGTCCATTGTTAAGTGGTAAGTCAAATGCAAGTTTTGTTAACATATATACTCCTTTTGGTTTGAAAATGTTTGGTTAAGTACCTAGACTTCAATAATTTGCTGTTTGTAGGTTTTAGATGTGTAGGAAGTCTTGTTTGAGCAAATGTTTGGTTTCTGCAGGTTAATCCTTAAGTGAGCTGCGTGAAATAGATGTACGGGGTCACAAAGTTGTTGATTCATTGATTCAATAATTGATGAAGAAAAAAGAATTATTATTATTTTTTGATTGTTTAATTGATTTGTAAAAGATGATTTGTAAATGTTGATTTGTTAATTGATGTGTACATAATTGTGTTGAAATGTAATAGTTGATTTGTTGATTTTCAATCTGCTTTATGTTGAAGGCAAAACAGACTATCGCAACGCGAAATGGCTATCGCAACGAGAAAATCGCAATGCGAAATGAAAATCGCAATGCGAAATGAAAATCGCAACGAGAAAATCGCAATGCGATTTTCATTTCGCATTGTGATTTTCTCGTTGCGATAGCCATTTTCGCGTTGCGATAGTCAAATGAATGTCTAATAAGTGATAACAACTGAACAGATCATAGCAATGTTCAAACTCAAGTTACTAATACATGCCTAACTGAAAATGTTAAAAGTGCACACATAAATACACATAATGCAAGTTTTGTTAACATATACTTCTTTGGTTTGAAAATGTTTGGTTAAGTACTAGAATTCAATAATTGTTAAAAGTTTATGCATGTTAATCCTCGTTGCCTTTTTCTTTTCGCATTGCGATTCTATCGTTGCGATTTGCATTTCGCATTACGATGGTCAAATGATTGCCTTTCGCAACGCGATTCTGACTTTCGCAACGAGATAATACAGAATCGCAATGCGAGTTTCAAAGTTCGCAACAGGTTTTAGTTTCGCAAGCCAAATTTTTTGTGTATATATATACGCAACAACAACAACTCATAACCTAAATCCCTAAATCGCAACTCATTCCATCTCCATCTATCACTCTCTCCGGCGACATCCGTTCCTATATCCAACGACATCCTTCCCCATCCGGCAACAGGTCTTAGTTTCGCATCTCGTTTGTTTAGTTACAACCATGAAATCATCTAATATTGATCATGTTTGGATAGATTTGTGTTTTGGAGGGTCATGGGAGAATGTTCATGGTGTTTTACAATATATGCCTTTACCCATGAATCTTCAACTAAAACTGTCATTAAAGAAGTTAACTTATGAAACCCTAATGTTACGTGTTTCAAAGAATTGAATTTAGAGCCCTAAGTGGATTTAGGCTATCTTATCAGAGAAATGGTAAAGTTTATTTGTTAACCGACAATGAAGATGTGAACGATTCATTGCTTACATTAATGTTTCAAGTGATGATGTTACATTGTATGTTGTTGAACCTAGAAGTAGTATTGTTGGGTCAGTAGCGGGTAGTAATCAACTAAGTGGGTCTCAAACACACAGCCTTTCTCTAATCCAAATCCAAATCAACTTTCAGCACCAAATTCGGTTTCGTATTGACCAATTAGACGATGATGAGCCAAGAGAAAAAATTGTGAGTACTACTCAGTATTCGAAATTTGATCTTGGTCAATACCCGGACTTTGATATTGGTCAATACACGGATTTTGATGATGTTTCAGAAGAAGAAACAGACCCTGCGTGTAATGATTTTGATATTGGTCAATACCCGAATTTTGATGATGAAACACTCGTTGCCGAGGAAGATGTGTTGATGATAATGAGGAGGAAGTTACGACTGTGAATGAACATGTTGAACATCCATTCTGTAATTCATAATCCTGAAGAAGAAAAGAAGAAGAAAAGTCCCCGAAGAAAAGAAAATGCCACGAGAGTATAACTGAAATATGCCAGAATTACTTCAGCTACCAGAAGAAGAGTTGGCAAAGAAAGCAGTTGATTGTTACACAAAAGTTATTCGTATCAAGAAAGATGATTGTTTTGATACAAAGGAAGACTTGAAGATAGCTTTGTATACGAAATGTGTGGAAGATGGCTATCAACTAAAAGTTAACAAATCAAGCAAAGATCGTTTCGAAACAAGGTGTACGATTGACAAAAACTGTACGTGGCGTATGATTGCAAAGAGGATAAAGATTGCGCAATGTTTCAAGTTAGGACTTTTATTGATAAACATACATGTTCAAGAACCCAAGTTTTTCCTCACCATAGACAGGCAAACAAAAAGGTGTTGGGTGGTTTTCTGGCTGAGTTAATGTTTTTGAATGGCAGGGTATATCGGGGACATGAAATTATGACTGACATGAATGCTCGGTTCAAGATTAGTATATCATATTCTCAAGCTTGGAGAGCCAAATGTTATGCCTTGGAATTGTTGAGGGGGTCGCCAGAAGCATCGTTTGCCCAACTGACAGCTTATTGTCACAATTTAAAGCTGAAAAATCCTGGGTCGGTAACTCATATCAAAACAGATAGAGATGGACGCTTTGAGTTGTTGTTTATCGCCATTGGTGTTGCGGTTAGTAAATCAATATAATTCTGTTGACTCATTTCTGTTAGTTACATGCATTTCACATTTAAATGATTATATTTCTTGTGTATATTATTTTGTAGATTCGTTCGTTTATTACTTGCATGCGCCCAGTTATTATAGTTGACGGAGCACATTTGAAAGGTCGATACATTGGAGTAAACTTATTAGCAGTAGCCATGGATGCTAACAATGGGATATTGCCAATAGCTTACGGGGTTGGCAAATCTGAAACCTCTGATTCATGGACATGGTTTATGGGGCATCTTAGGGATGCATATGTCCTATTAGCAATGACAATCATATCGATAGGGCAAACTCAATTGACAACGCTGTTAGAATGTGTTTCCCAGATGCTTTTCATGGACTTTGTGGTGTTCATTTGTATAGAAATCTAAAATCAAGGTATGCTGGTATAAAAAAGCACAAATGGACATACTGGAAGGCTGTAAAGGCTTATCGAGAAGTGGATTTCAATAAGCATATAAACTGTTTAAGACGTGTTTTGCCTCAGTGTGCTCAAACACTAGAAGATGTCGGGTTTGAAAGATGGTCAAGAGTACATCAACTTGGAGCAAGATATGGTTTCATGACGTCTAATAGTGCAGAATCAATTAACGCTCTAAGTCGTCATTCCCGGAAATTACTCATTACTATGTTAATGGAGTTTTTTCGAGCCTCTATTCAACAGTGGTACTACAAGAAAAGAAACCATGCAGGTATTATTCTTGAATTCGTAACTTATCATATATTTTACTAAGTATTATTTATTTAAATTTACAGGAACATTGGAACATCGTGTTACACCATGGACTGAAAAAAAGATAACGAAACGTGTTGTGAAGTCAACGTCATGGAGAGTTGAACCATGTTCAAACACTTTGTTTGAAGTACTGGATAATAACTTAAATGGGCTTGTAGATCTAAATGCAAGGACGTGTAGTTGTATGAAATGGCAAACATCTGGTTATCCGTGTGGCCATGTTATAAAAGTTGCTCTTCATCTAAAACAAGATGATTCAAGCACATACGCTATGGATTGCTACATTACAGAAGTATATCGACAGACTTATGCCGAGATTGTCTACCCTATTTCACATCCTTCTGAGTGGGACATACCAGATGACTTACAAACAGTTTTGCCACCAGCCATGGACAGAAGGCTACCTGGCCGACCAAAAAGTCACGATCGTATACCGTCTAAGGGTGAAGAGAAGAAGAGATCGACATATAGTCGGTGCAAGGAAAGTGGTCATACAAGGTTGACATGTGGATCACCAGTGCCATCACAATCATCTTTTCCTCTACCAAAATATGGATCATCATCAAAATCCAAAGATCATATGGTGTCAAGAAAAAGGCAATCAAAATCGCAATCATCTTTAAAATCCCAATCACAATTGGCTTCACCTTTTGGGACTGCTAACTTAGGTGATTTTTAAATGCAAACGTTGTATTATGTAGATTTTATGTGTGAACTTTTAACATTTTCAGTTAGGCATGTATTAGTAACTTGAGTTTGAAAATTGCTATGATCTGTTCAGTTGTTATCACTTAATAGGCAATCATCTTAATGTCTATCGCAACGCGAAAATTACTATCGCAATGCGAAATGAAAATCACAACGAGAGAATCGCAATGCGAAATGAAAATCGCAACGCTAATTTCGCAATGCGAAATGAAAATCGCAACGAGGGAATCGCAATGCGAAATGAAAATCGCAACGCGAATTTAATTTCGCGTTGCGTTTCTCTCGTTGCGATTTTCATTTCGCGTTGCGATTCTCTCGTTGCGATTTTCATTTCGCATTGCGATAGTACTTTTGCCTTCAACATAATGCAGATTGAAATCAACAAAATCAACCATTACATTTCAATCAATTAAACAAGCACAAATAGAATTATGTTAACATCAATTAAACAAATCAACTTTTACAAATCACCTTTTACAAATCAATTAAACAATCAAAAAATAAGCAATATATTAGAGAAAATAACACTTCTACTATTGAATCAACTTTTGTAGCCATACATCATTTTCACGCAGCTCACTTCTGAGATTAACCTGCATAAACCAAACATTTGCTCAAACAACACTTTCTACACATCTAAAACCTACAAACAACAAATTATTGAATTCTAGGTACTTAACCAAACATTTTCAAACCACAAGCCTATAAACATACCAATTGTTTATGGACATTTTATAACGCGGATGCAGGTAGGCAGCGTCTCGTATATATCGATCTAGCCATATAATGTCGAAACCACAAGCCTACTGCAGCTCTATCTATATCGATGGGAGGTAGATACTTTATACTTCCTGTGATCAAACGGTCCAACGCCAAGCATACGAGAGGACCACAATCCCCTCTGGGTCCTTTCGTTGTTGTGGTGCGGTCTCGTCTCTGCTAACTGCAATATTGAGCTTCTTGGCTTCTTGTTTCCAGAACGAGTCCAATAATTTATCACATCCAATAATTTAGCCAAATAAGAGCTCCATCCCTTAATAATATCTCTTAAATCAGCCAATGATATGTAATTTATCATGCTGTCATATACTATTGCCTTAAGGGATGGGATCTGAAGCTCGACGAGAAGCCAATGGTTACGTTCCAAAACAGGGATAAACACCTGCAATCATAAGTAATAATTCATTCATTTGCGCACTTATTTATGAATACCTTTAAACTCAATCTAAATAAAACTAACCTTATCAACCTCCTACCATGCAGGATAAAGTTTAGCTTGTCCATTGCCCAACGCAAATGATTCATCTCGTTGATTCTTCAAGTGAACGTCGTTAAAAGACGTCGGCATAATTGTATATCGTGTATTTCTTTATTTTCCTTAAGTTTCCTAATTATTAGAAGACGTGACACCCACGCATCGATATGTGTTTTACAAAAAAAACATATATTAGTAACTTACATAAATTTACAAAAAAATATCAAATTAAATATAAGAAAAATATAAGACTTACCCTCCATCGAATAGCCATTGTCTTCGACCCCTAATAATACGCCCCACCAAGACCGATCAAGCAACAAATAGATATCATCATTGAGCTTGCATATGTCAGTGAAACACCCTGGCTTCGCTCATGTAGATAAAAATCAACTGCGGTCTTAGCCCAAAGGGTGTTATCCAGAATTGTGTCCGGTAGTTGTTTCCTCTCCTCTTCAGATACCGGTATGGTACTGGCCGGTAACTCATACGAGAGGCAACTTGAATCCATCATGTCCGGTACGTCAGAGGGTTTCTCAAGAATCCTACATATGACGCCATGTGAATCGGGCTCTTGAATGGTGGGAGGGACCTCTTCAACGATGACAGTGGCCTCTTGAACGGTGGGAGGGGACTCTCGAGGAATGATAGGGGCCTCTTCAATGATAGGAGTGGACTCTTGAGGGATGACAGGCGAATCGGGCTTCTTCTTGCGGTGTCTTCGCACTATTGGGGTATACGGAGACTTAATAGCACGTGCACGCCGTCTGATGCGTGAACTCTATCGTGCAAGAAAAACCCGACGTAAAGCATCCACCTTATCGGTCCGCTAAATAATTAAATACAAATATCAGTAAATAAACGGACATGATATTTAAACAGTGAAAACAAAGACAAATATATTTCAAAACTTCAACCAAAAGACAAAACAAAGACAAATACTAACTTCACAGTGTTAAAGAATACACAGTTTAGCAGAATTGGCAGCAACCGAATAAATTTACTTCAACCAAAGACAAACAAAAAGACAAATACTAACTTCACATTGTTAATAAACAGTTTAGCAGTATTGGAAGCAACCGAATAAATTTACTAAGCAATCTAAGTGAAATGGTTAATTTAAGTGAAATTACGAGTAAATTATCATCAAAAGTTAAATATGGAAAATCTTAAACTTACCTCGTTGCGTAGAGTATGAACCTCATTCTGTAACGATACTACCATCTCACTTAGAGCGGTAACTCACGTAAAGTAGACACCTCCACACGCCATGCACCATCGTATCGCGTAGAGTGATCTCCTCACGCAAGGCATGACCTCCACACGCCATGCACCATCGTTATCGCGTAGAGTACCGATCTCCTCACGCAAGGCATTGACCTCATCACGTAACTCCCTTGACTCATCCGTGGAGGTGGAGAAGGGAGTAGAAGTCGTGGCATCTTTGTCGGTCGCCTATCATGAGGTGATGGTGGAGAAGAGGCTCGATGATGTGACGGGATAGGTGATGTCTCTCGTTTAGAGGAGGTATAGTCGGGTCGATCAGGTGATGGCTCTGGGTGAGGTGATGGCTCTCGAAGTGGAGGAACTGGAGGCTGCTCATCATTCTGCCATAAGAAAACGCTGACTAGCTTGCCACCAATCAGTGGCAAGCTCGCCTCCGTGGGTGTCAGTCTCATTAATGGAATGTTGGCCTCCTAAAACTATAAAAACTCAACAAAGTTAAACGTCTACTATTAATAACTTATATATGATAGTATTGTGTTAACTTACATTATTTATTGTCGCATATGGTATTAAGTCTTCCCAATCCAACAGACGTTTCCTCTTCCAGGAAATAGCCTGGGAATATCATTTGAAGTTTTTATTGCAATATGTCTTCATGGCGGGAAAGGCCTCAAATATCCAAATCTACAAACAATATAATAACAACATTAGTAATTGTTAAATAATTAATTATAATTTTGAAAACATTATATAGAAATTCTTACCTTAAAGGCCCAAACAAAGCCTGACAAAGTGTATTTTGACCCATCGCCCGCAAACTTTTGCGGTCATCAAAGGCAGACGACAACTTAGTCCAGGTAGCTTTCCATATATCGAACCCCACGAAAACAAATTCCATGCATTTAGGTCCTCTACCAATAATATTAGCTCCTGAGGAATAGGTTGTTTGGCCTCTCTGCCTAAAAAGCCGGCATACAAAAGTAGTAGAAGGCATACTCGGACAACATCGACGTCATTCATCCGAGTAAAACCATCTTTCTTATTAAACAATTTCTTCATGCCGTCGAGTGTAAGTTCGGCTTCTATTGACTCATCAGGAAAAAACCCTGGATAACCATGATGGCGGGTGATATGACGAGTGTACCGGCCTAATCATCGTGTCCGAATCGTAGACCAGTGATAAGCAGAACTCCTTCCGCCCAAAACTAGTATACGCCGG